>NC_134487.1:224535506-224651243 GCF_040206685.1 Ascaphus truei
TTTATTGTGACCCAATTTATGTTCGTGTCAGTATTATTTTCATTATTATTTCAACTAACTAAATTACTTAGAATCTGCTTCTGTGTAAATAATCCCAAACAACAATACAGATGATTCTGGGATGATTAAATTCATATCTGATGTTATATTTAATTGGTTTTAATACTAGCTGACATTTTAGAGGGGAAAACTCAAGTGAATATTACTTATAAAGTAATTAAGCTCTTAGTGCTTATTGTATAATTTTTAGTGTTTATAAGTGACTACAAATTTGGGTGGAAAATGACATTTCATTTACATTATACATATTTATGCAATCTATATATTTTTTGTATTTTTTTACATTTTTTATATTTTTTTTTTGAACATCAGTTCTCAATACAAGTTTTTAACACAAACGTAATATACAACAGGACATCTATGTTCTACTCTAAAGATCTATAATGATAGAGACTCTTACACATTCCAAAGCATTTTTATACATTATGTCATATCAAAATGGTATTATGCAATCTCTAGCTATCAGTGCTAATACACATAGTGTGATGTCACTATCTGAAAACACACGCAGATAGGATATATTGAGCCTAGAAGAGAGGAAAAAGAAGAGGCAAAAAAATGGGGGGGGGGGGGGGGGGGAAGGAGATTACATTCAGTTAGATGGTCAGACTAAGAAGGGTGTCAGATCTAATTCTGCATTCAGGCCCTTTGGTGTCATGGTTTTTTTAAGCGGTGGATCCAAAACGCTTCCCTTCTTAGTAATTCTAAACCTCTATCGCCTCCCCTCCAATGTGGCAGAACATGCTCTATAGCTTGATAATGCAAGCCTGTCGGTTCCCCAGCATGGAAGTCAGAAAAATGTTTTGGAATACCTGTGATTCTGTAACTTCCTGTGAATCCCACTAACATGTTCCAATATTCTCGTCCGTACAGGCCTTATGGTCTTTCCAACATATTGTAACCTGCAGGAACATTCCAAGATATAAACCACATGGTCTGTCCTGCAGGTTATGAAGCTTGATATTTGGGAAGCTTTCGCCTGTAACGTTTGATACGAACTGGTTTTGGGTTAGGTGATTTGAAACCGGCAGGCTGTGCATGTCTTGCACCCATAAAACCCCTTTGTATGTAGCCAACTATTATCTGTACAGTTTTTTTTTGTTTCTCAGAGCACTTGGTGCGAGTTGATCTTTGAGATTCTTGGCTTCTTTTTTATATACTATACTAGGTTTATTAGGGACTGACTGGGCCTAAGACAGGATCATTTTTTTTAATATATCCCAATGTTTAAATAGGATTTTTTTGATCACATTTGCCTCTCTATTGTAACCCGTAAGGAAGGCATATTCAAAGTTTCCGGTTTTCCTTTTTTCTCTTATCTTTTTTTCTCCTATCTTTTACTTAATAGGTCAGATCTATTCATATTCCTAACTTTTTCCCTAGCGCCATTTAATAGTTCCTCATTATAATTCCTCTCCTAGAAATTTGCTCTGGATCCTATCTGACTGTGTTTCGCACTCTTCTACATCGGTGCAATTCCTTTTAATGCGTATCAGCTGACTTATTGGGACGTTGTCCACCAAAGGGCCTGAATGCAGAATTAGATCTGACACCCTTCTTAGTCTGACCATCTAACTGAATGTAATCTCCTTCCCCCCCCCCCCCCCCATTTTTTGCCTCTTCTTTTTCCTCTCTTCTAGGCTCAATATATCCTATCTGCGTGTGTTTTCAGATAGTGACATCACACTATGTGTATTAGCACTGATAGCTAGAGATTGCATAATACCATTTTTGATATGACATAATGTATAAAAATGCTTTGGAATGTGTAAGAGTCTCTATCATTATAGATCTTTAGAGTAGAACATAGATGTCCTGTTGTATATTACGTTTGTGTTAAAAACTTGTATTGAGAACTGATGTTCAAAAAAAATATAAAAAATGTAAAAAATACAAAAAATATATAGATTGCATAAATATGTATAATGTAAATGAAATGTCATTTTCCACCCAAATTTGTAGTCACTTATAAACACTAAAAATTATACAATAAGCACTAAGAGCTTAATTACTTTATAAGTAATATTCACTTGAGTTTTCCCTCTAAAATGTCAGCTAGTATTAAAACCAATTAAATATAACATCAGATATGAATTTAATCATCCAGAATCATCTGTATTGTTGTTTGGGATTATTTACACAGAAGCAGATTCTAAGTAATTTAGTTAGTTGAAATAATAATGAAAATAATACTGACACGAACATAAATTGGGTCACAATAAATCAGACTGCAAGATAATAGCAGTAACTTGAATTATCCAATTACATAAGTTAAAACTGCCCAGTATCAATTGCTGACTTTATGCATTCATTCCTGAACTAAAATAAACCTTCCCCTCTCCTCCCCCCCCCCCCCGTTTTTTTGTGATGCAGCTTCTATTGTAGACTTAGAGACCAACACAAGTCTCAAAGAAACTCTTTTTAAAAGAAATCAGCCTAAACTTCCTTTTACAAAAATGCAAATTGCCAATTATAAATTAAAATACTATCAAATAGCACTGGATACTCCATGTGTATACTCTAAGTGCTGAATAGATACAATTTTCCTGTAGATGGATAACATTATATAAAGATTAACTCCTATGAAAATGATGTTTCATCAAGAATCAAAGCATGTATTATGTGTAATATGGATATCCTAATTGGAATACTCATGTATAGATTGGAGACCATAGCGCTGAGGTAATTGTCTGTATTGATTGTATAATTAGAACAGAGAGGGTATAAAAGGACATTCATTAACCCCACAACTCACACCACTCCTGACGAAGCCATTGACAGCTTGCTGAGCTGGGCGAAACGCGTAGAGTGGTGTTTGGTCTAGTGAGGGATCCGTAGCTGTACCTTCCACTGAGCAGTGACGTCACACGCGCCGGAGGAGAAACGGAGCTGAGCGTTCCAGGCTGCAGACAGCTGATATCCTGAGCCTGAGAGGAGGCGGTGAGATCGGATTAAACCCCCTAGAATCACTGTGATTGTGATAAATGCTATTTTAATTCTAGCACATTGTAAGTGCACATTTTATATGTTTATATGTTCATATTCATTTTATAAGTTTTGGAAAGACAGATCGCGCTATGTAGCTTTGTTTCCTCCCTATGTATACCATGGTTACCCTGACGAGATAAGCCTGGAGGGATATCCACAAATACACAGATACTACCTGGGGTGGCAGCCCAATCTGCCAACTGCATGCTTACCACTTACATCTTGTAAGTAGATAGACCAGCAGAGCCAAGATATCGTCATTAATATTTCATCATAGTCTCAACGTCTGCACTTAAATTTGCACTGTTTTCTGTTTTTTATTTCCCTATATTTTGCTCCTCCTGGATTGTTTGAAACACAAGCTGCTACCAGAACATCAATTTGCTCAGTCACAAAGGAAAATATCTATAACATTTTATTCCAATGGTACCTGACCCCGAGTAGACTGAGCCAGATCTACCCAGGCACCTCGGACGTGTGCTGGAGAGGATGTGGTCAAAGGGGGGACATGCCCCACATTTGGTGGACATGCCTGGAGATCCAGAGGTTCTGGATCAGGATCCAGAATCTCCTGATTGAAACTTTGGATTTAGAGGTCCCCCTGGACCCCCTGACGTACGTGCTGGGGAAACCAATTGAAGACCTTCCCGTCCCTATAGCCAGACTTTCCTCGGCGATCCTAACGGCCGCCAGATGCTGCATCGCGGTGGCCTGGAAGCAAGGTAAGGCCCCTTCCAGGAGAACAGTAATCAAAAGGATAGACGGGGTCATGAATATGGAGAGACTGACAGCCATGTTGAAGCAAAGAATGCCTCAATTCTATAGAACCTGGGAACCTTGGCCGGGGTCGGGGGCCCCGACACTGATGCTAGCCTTGCTCCAACACTAATACCCTTGTGGACGAGGGCCGATGTGCCCCTCTCCACCACAATCCCCTCCCCCCCTCCCTCCCCCTCTTTTTCCCCATGTCGCTCCCAACTATCCACCCGTCCCTCGTCGTCCCCTCTCTTTTCACCACTGAAAATGGAAAAACGTTTATTGTGTGTCTCAGAATATCTCACTGCCATATGCCTGTATTTTACAACGAATTGTCATGCTATGCTGTGAATGTTATATCTTGATCTACATGTAAGAGCTTCAAAAGACACCAATAAAGGAAAAATATTAAAAAAAAAAAAAAAAGAGACAATTCTAAGTTGTCAGAACACGTCAAGGACAAAACAAAGTAGGGGGAGCGAGGGATAAGTAGATGCACAGATAAGACAAATACAGACAATTTTACAGAGTAAACCCAGTACAGGAGGTGAAAGGGACAGTGAAAAATAAAATAAATATATTAAATGATGTTTGCTTACACGGCCCTGTGTAAACCTTGTCCCAAGATGGTATCTTTGTGATAGATGGTGACCCTTCCGCAGTTGAGTGCAGGAGGGGTCGTGGTATTGCACAATATAAATATACAAATATATAAATACTCACACGGCCCAGTGTGAGTAAAGTCGCAGGGCAGTTGTCTTTAAGGCATACACCTAGGTTCCCCGTCAGAGATACTTCCAGGGGTGTTGTATGCGTTCCTGCTGGCGGGCAGGGGGTTCAATGCAGGTCTCAATTATAGTTCCCCCGTTCTGGGCTTCTTCCCCTCCCCGTTACAGAGAGGGGCGTGGGTGAGGCAAAATAATGTACTGGGATCAGCAGTGCTCGTTTTAAAACTTCAACGTTTAATGCACATCAATAAAATCCACAATAAATGCACTCACATAGTATTTACATTAAGCTGGTGTGTTCCCGTGGCTGCGGTTTGCACCGATCCCCAGCCGCTCTCTCCTCCGCGTCCGGAGTTGGAATCGATGACAGTTCCTGGCGCGGCTGTGACTGCAGACTGCTCCCCTCAGCTACGGAAGCCCCAGTGGTCCAAAAGACTTCAACGAATTAGAGCAACGCGTTTCGCCGATTGGACGGCTTCCTCAGGCTCTTTTGATGACGTAGGCAGGGTCTAATAGACTTATATAGACCCTTGGTTTGTTAATTGGTTAAATAGCTGTAATAATTTGCTGTAATTGGTTGCAATGAATGCCATAAGCTCCATATATATGCTGAGCCCCTTCTGTTGTTCCTTAACACCCTGCAATTAATCCAAATTCTTGCGTCCATTATAATTTTGTTCGCAAGTTTAGTAGATCCTCTAAGATAATCTTTGCATTTACATTTATCCTCATTTAAAATTAGTGCTATATCATGTTGACATTATTTATCGCTTAAAATCCATATTTTGCAATCATTTGGGTTACATCAAAGTGTCTAAAGACAACTGTTTTCAGACTAATTTTTATCTGGACACATAGAAACACAAATAATAAACTTGTTGGTAATCATTTTTATCTTGTGTTCCCTTTTGTTAGTGGGTATCTTGGATTTATTATGCTGACCTCGAGATCTAGGTTAATCTTGATTCACAAAATGGTGCTATTATCAATTACACAGTTTATATTATCTACCTATATTTCAAGGAGGTTGATGCTAGCAGTTTTCTCCTAAACAGCAGTTGCCACCATCAAAAATGGCTAAACAATATTCCTTATGGGCAGTTCCGACGTATCAGGCGGAACTGCACTGACACAAGGATATTTAAAGAACAGGCGGATATTCTGAAAACTAGATTTGAGGAGAGACACTACAGGTCCGAGATAATCGAAAATGCTCTTTCCAGAGCGTCAAAACTTAGCAAAGAAGAACTGTTGGTACCAAAACAAAAGAAAGAGAACACGGACTATATAGTGCCCTTTATTACCAAGTTTAACGAGGAAGCCAAGAATATTAAAAAAATCCTAAAGAAACACTGGCACGTTTTAGGCAAAGACACAGTCCTAAGAGAGTACTTACTGGAGTCACCTAGAGTAATTTTTAAGAAAGCTAACAATATCAAAAACAAACTGGTACCTAGTGCATTCAGGAAAGAGGAAAAAATCCAGACAGAATGTTGGCTACCGAAACCTATAGGTTTTTTTAAATGTTTTGACTGCAAAGCGTGCAAGCAGGCGGAGAAAGAGACGATAAATGTTAGTTCCAAAGTCACGAAGGAGGTTTTTAAAACTAAACACTTTATAAATTGTAGGACCTCCTTCGTGGTATATCTCCTTGAGTGCCCATGTGGGCTCCAGTATGTGGGCAGGACCACAAGAAGTCTTAGGGTCCGCATACTGGAGCACATGGGTAATATCAGAAGAGGCCTCACAAGTCATAGTGTACCAGTCCACTTCAGTTTGGCCCATGGGGGGGACCCATCGGGATTGCAATATAGGGGAATAGAATTCGTCACTGAGAACTGGAGAGGCGGAGATAGACTCAGGCATTTAAGACAGCGAGAAACGTTCTGGATCTATCAGCTGAAGACTTTAACGCCAAACGGCCTAAATGCAGATCTAGACATCCCAGCTTTTTTGTAAGGGAGGCAATAATGATTAGAGACCCATTCAACCCCAACAGATTTAAAAAGGAAAAAAGAAAATCACACGGGGTTATAATATTAATGCTTGTTTTTTGTTCCCCATCCCCTATCCCTCCCTCCCCCTCTTTTACTCCATCCCCCTCTAATTTTCCTATTTGTTTTGAGAAACATTTCTAATGCTTTGATATGCGTTTACTTACATTTTTAACAACCAATTGGGACCCCATGAGGAATTATACAGTTAACGTTTACCCAACAATTATTAAGACATACGTAGAGCAATTGAATTACAGCTAGAGACGCGAATACCATTGTATCTATTTTTGAAATATTTTATATATATAAAGAAATAAATTATGTTTTTAAAGTGATTTGTATAAAAAGTGTTGTTTTTAATATCATTTAAAAAAACCTTTTTTTTAAAATACCATAGAGTAAACTACTATGTTTTATATGTATTTATATATAAATTGTTGATTTTATACTTCAATGTATAAACCAAATTGACCATGACTAAGTAAGGTAGATAATATAAACTGTGTAATTGATAATACAGTAGCACCATTTTGTGAATCAAGATTAACCTAGATCTCGAGGTCAGCATAATAAATCCAAGATACCCACTAACAAAAGGGAACACAAGATAAAAATGATTACCAACAAGTTTATTATTTGTCTTTAGACACTTTGATGTAACCCAAATGATTGCAAAATATGGATTTTAAGCGATAAATAATGTCAACATGATATAGCACTAATTTTAAATGAGGATAAATGTAAATGCAAAGATTATCTTAGAGGATCTACTAAACTTGCGAACAAAATTATAATGGACGCAAGAATTTGGATTAATTGCAGGGTGTTAAGGAACAACAGAAGGGGCTCAGCATATATATGGAGCTTATGGCATTCATTGCAACCAATTACAGCAAATTATTACCGCTATTTAACCAATTAACAAACCGAGGGTCTATATAAGTCTATTAGACCCTGCCTACGTCATCAAAAGAGCCTGAGGAAGCCGTCCAATCGGCGAAACGCGTTGCTCTAATTCGTTGAAGTCTTTTGGACCACTGGGGCTTCCGTAGCTGAGGGGAGCAGTCTGCAGTCACAGCCGCGCCAGGAACTGTCAACGATTCCAACTCCGGACGCGGAGGAGAGAGCGGCTGGGGACCGGTGCAAACCGCAGCCACGGGAACACACCAGCTTAATGTAAATACTATGTGAGTGCATTTATTGTGGATTTTATTGATGTGCATTAAACGTTGAAGTTTTAAAACGAGCACTGCTGATCCCAGTACATTATTTTGCCTCACCCACGCCCCTCTCTGTAACGGGGAGGGGAAGAAGCCCAGAACGGGGGAACTATAATTGAGACCTGCATTGAACCCCCTGCCTGCCAGCAGGAACGCATACAACACCCCTGGGAGTATCTCTGACGGGGAACCTAGGTGTATGCCTTAAAGACAACTGCCCTGCGACTTTACTCACACTGGGCCGTGTGAGTATTTATATATTTGTATATTTATATTGTGCAATACCACGACCCCTCCTGCACTCAACTGCGGAAGGGTCACCATCTATCACAAAGATACCATCTTGGGACAAGGTTTACACAGGGCCGTGTAAGCAAACATCATTTAATATATTTATTTTATTTTTCACCGTCCCTTTCACCTCCTGTACTGGGTTTACTCTGTAAAATTGTCTGTATTTGTCTTATCTGTGCATCTACTTATCCCTCGCTCCCCCTACTTTGTTTTGTCTATACGTTTCCATAAGGGCTTTGGATCATCCCTTTATTAGGGGTAGATGCAGAAGGGATTGCAAGAACGACTCCGCACCATTAGCAAATAACCACAATAATTGGTTTGAACGCTCTTCTGAAATTCTGTCACTTAAGGTAAGCGCCTGGTTCTTCCATATTGTTAGAACACGTCAAGGAAAAGAATGAAAAGCTGCACGAGCTTGAAGAAATAAATAAACTTTTGGAAGATGAAAAGTTTGAAGCAGAGCACTGACTGCAGAACCAACTGCAAGGTCTGCATACGCACCTCCAGTATACAGAGGAGAAGCAGCATACTCTGCAGGAAGAAAAGCTGCAGGCTGCTAAAGAGGTACAAGCGCTGCAGGAACATCTGAATACCCAGTACGTCCCCACAGAGCAGTATGAGGAGCTAAAGGCCACGCTGCATGTCTTCAGAGCATCATTGGAGGCGGAGCTTCGATACCAGGTGACTCTGTATGAGAGGGAGCGGGAGAAGGCCCAGAAACTGGAGCAAGAGCTGGAGAGACAAAGAGACTGTTCCATTCCCTTGAGTCAGTACACCAAGGAGAAAACAGACGCAGTGGCAACCTTGACGACAAAAATTACAGAGCTCCAGAATATGAAGGAGACACTGATACAGACTCAAAGAAAGCAAAGTGCGCAGATAAATTCCCTGAGAAGAGACTTGCAAGACGCACTCAAACAGAGTGAGACTCTGCAGACCAGTAACTTACAGATTCCTCCAATACGGAAAAAGGTATTGGCTCTGCCCAAGCACCGGTATCCCACAGTAACTAATGCCCGTGAGGACAAGGGTACAGTGAGAGTTGGGGACTCCACGCACCTTCAAAACAAGATTACAAAGTTTGAGCCACCTAAGAAACCACTAACCGAACCTACAGCTGCCCAACAGGCAACAAACAGAGGTAGGAGTGCAGAATCAAAGCCAGAAGAATCCTTAGCTGAGGAAGCTGGAAAGATAGGATATTCTCTGGAAAGGGAGGTGGAGGTGCAACTCAGTCCCAAAGAAGCTGAACTGGTGACTCCGTTGTATGGAGGAGGTGCAGAAAGACCGCTTCAAGAGCAGAAAACTCTAAGGGCTAGTCCTAACTGCTCTACAACTGTTGCCATACAGTTTGTGTACAAAAAGAGGAGTGCCCAACGCAACGGAAATCTCATGACCGCGCACTCGGTAAAAAGACTTTACTTTGAAAAAGTCCTCCTCGAGCGACTGAGGAGTGCTGATCTCAAGCACCTTCGGGAGGAGACAAAAATAAACTGGAGAAAGGGCTCCAATCCCAGCGGGACAGAAGGTTCTCTTCCTCCATCCACTCTAATTTAAGTCACAGAAAGATCTCGAATGAGAGTGGAAGGATGGGCTTTGGCCGTGGTAAGCCAGAGCTTCCCACAAACAGGGGAGGTATGTAACAGGGGACTTATCCCTGTTCACAAATGTGCCTCTAATCCAGCAGTGTGGTGGTTAACTGCTGGTAGGCAATTAACTAACACCACCTGCCTGATTAGATGGCTTAGAAAAGCCTGTCTTTTGAGACAGGAAGTGAGACTCCTTAGCTCACGTGTGAGCTGAACAAGGAAACAGAGCAGAGGTTCTTGAGTCTCCCAGGAGAAACTGACCAAGAGAACACAGATCTCTGGAGCTGACAAATAAGACTTCTAAACCTGGATGCTGATAATCCGGAGAAAAGGCAGCAACCCTGGAAACAGATAAGACTTTATTTTCCATTGACTGTTGTCTATATATATATATCTATATGACTTGGACTGATGAATAGCCTGGGTAGCCACCCAGTTAAAATGGGCTGGAATAGAAGGATACATATATGCCAAAGTGGAGCAAGTTTTATTGGGCTCACTATTTCTCTGATGTTGATTTTTGCTGTGTTTAAAGCGACAGGCACAATAAAGCCTTGTTTTAATTTCACCTTAAAACAGTCTCGATTATGTATCTCTGCACATGTCCTCCTACAGCCTCGTTCAGGGTGCCTGCCTCGCGATGTGTGCGCGCGCACGTCCGAAACAAAGTGTTTAAACTCAATAGCGATTGTCAGGGTAGCAGCTACCCTTGTCTCTGAAGTATGGAGTTGACGCTGCTACAGTTTGCATAAACAACTCAAGTTGTTTTTTCAAGCTACAGCAGCATCACTGGTACTTCGTTAGTCAGTCAATCAAATCATTCTTGAAAATGATTTGAACAGAGCAACACCCATTCCAAAGCTGAGGTCTGTAGACCCGCCTCCTCAACACTAGCAAATGTCTGCTGGGGATGATGTGCACACATCGCCCAGCAGACTAAGGCTGCATCCAGGGTGGTGCTGAGCTGGCGTGGGCGCTCACGCTCGCCACGATGAGACACTTTGCTACAATGTGTGTGGCCTGCGTGAGCGCCGCCCCTGCGCGTGCCCGTGAGCTGTCCTCGGCGCTCAGATTCAAGAGAACAAATCTTTTGAATCTTTAGCTCCGACTTCACATGACCTACTTTACCCAATCAGAGGACAGCAAGGCAAAAATCAATGCAATACAAGCATTGGGAGCTTGTATTGTATTGCATTGGTTGTTGCTGTCCTCTGGCAGGGGGGGGGGTGGACACATGAAACGGGGGGGGGACACAAAACGGAAAATGGAGAGATGTGAACGGGGGGGGGGGGGTAAAACGGAGTGGTGGTGTGGAGGGGGTAAAACGGAGTGGTGGTGTGGGGGGGTAAAACAAAGTGGTGGTGTGGGGGGTAAAACAAAGTGGTGGTGTGGGGGGGTAAAACAAAGTGGTGGTGTGGGGGGGGTAAAACGAAGTGGTGGTGTGGGGGGGGGGGGTAAAACAAAGTGGTGGTGTGGGGGGGTAAAACAAAGTGGTGGTGTGGGGCAAACAGAGTGGTGGTG
Organism: Ascaphus truei; assembly: GCF_040206685.1. Lineage (NCBI taxonomy): Eukaryota > Metazoa > Chordata > Amphibia > Anura > Ascaphidae > Ascaphus > Ascaphus truei. The sequence goes on from NC_134487.1 coordinate 224,546,663, forward strand.
GGGGGCAAACGGAGTGGGGGGGTATGGGGGGGAGAGATGGGAAAGGAGAGAAGGGGGGGGAAGGAGAGAAGGGGGGGAAGGAGAGAAGGGGGGGGGAAGGAGAGAAGGGGGAGAGAGGGGGGGAAGGAGAGAAGGGGGAGAGAGAGGGAAAGGAGAAGGGGGAGAGAGAGAAGGGAAGGGTGAGAGAGAGGGAAAAGGAGAGAATGGAGAGAGAAAGGAGGGAAGGGGGGGAGAGGAGGGAAGGGGGGGAGAGGAAGGAAGGGGGAGAGAGAGGGGAGGGTCAGGGGAGAGAGAGGGGAGAGTCAGGGGAGAGTCAGGGGAGAGAGGGGAGGGTCGGGGGAGAGAGGGGGAGGATCGTGGAGAGAGAGGGGAGAAGGTCGGGGAGAGAGAGGGGGAGGGTCGGGGAGAGAGAGGGGGAGGGTCGGGGGAAAGAGGGGGAAAGAGGGGGAGGATTGGGGAGAGAGAGGGGGAGGGTGGGGGAGAGAGTGGGAGGGTGGGGGGGAGAGAGGGGGAGGGAGAGAGTGTGGGGGGAGAGGGAGAGTGCACAGGGGGGGAAGAGGGTGCAGGGGAGGGCAGGAGAGAGAGCAGGGGGGGAGAGAGAGCAGGGGGGGAGAGAGAGCAGGGGGGGAGAGCGCAGGGGGGAGAGAGCATGGGGGGAGAGAGAGCAGAGGGGGAGAGCGAGCAGGGGGAGAGAGAGCAGGGGGGAAAGAGTGCAAGGGGGGAAAGAGCGCAGGGAGGGAAAGAGCGCAGAGCAGGGAGGAAGGGCAATGGGGGGAGAGAGAGGGGGGGGGAGAGAGAGGGGGGGAGAGAGCAGGGGATAGAGCGGGGCAGGGAGAAAGCAGGGGTGGAGAGAGAGGGGGGGGAGAGAGGGAGGGAGCAGGGGGAGAGAGGGGCTATATATATATATATATATATGTATGTATATATATATATACACACACACATACACACACATACACACACACATACATATATATGGACCAGTGCTCGACAAACCCGGTCGCCCACTCGCCAGGTGCGAACGGAAATTGTCCGGTGACCAGTGATTTTGCCCCTAGCTGATTGGCCAATATGGCATGACGCGGAATGGAGCCCTTCCTTCTCTGCAGGGGTAAGTAATGGGAGTGCTGCTGCTGCTGCTGCTCGCGGTCCCCCATCTCCTGCCCCTGGTCTCTGTGGCTGACTGGTGGTAGTGAGGGTGTTCCCCCTTTCTCTTCCCGGCTGCCCGCGCATGGCGGGAGATGGAAGCGGGGGTATTCCCCCCTTCTCTCCCTGGTTCTCCCTTCTCTCCCCGGTCCCTGCTTCCTCCCAGCTGCCCGTGCGTGGTGGGAGATAGAAGCGGGGGTGTTCCCCCCTTCTCTCCCCGGTTCCCACTTCCCTCGGCTTCCTGCGCAGGGCGGAGGTGTTCCCCTTTACTCCCCGCTTCCACCTGGACCCCGCTTCCCCCCCGATCCCCACGGCTGCCCGCTCAGGGCGGGAGATGGTAGCGGGGTTGTTCCCCTTTACCCCCGGTCCCTGCTTCCCCCCAGATGCCTGCGCGTGGCGGGAGATGGAAGCAGGGGTGTTTCCCCCTTCTCTCCCTGGTCCCTGCTTCCCCCATCTTCCCGCGCAGGGCAGAGGTGTTCCCCCTTACTCCCTGCTTCCCCCCGATCCCCGCGGCTGCCCATGCGGGGCGGGAGATGGTAGCGGGGGTGTTCCCCCCTTACCCCCTTGGTCTCTGCTTCCCCCCGGTCCCATGGCTGTGCACGTGGGGCAGGAGATGGTCGTGGGGAAGGAGAGGGTGGGCGAGGGTGTCAGTGGTGGTGGTGCTCGGTCGCACGGCCTTTCCTCTCTTCTGCCCCCTGTCCCATGTGTGTGTGTATGAGAGAGTGTGTGCATGGGAGAGTGTGTGCATGGGAGAGTGGGTATGTATGAGAGAGAGAGAGAGAGAGAGAGAGAGAGATACTAGAAGTGTCACCTCACCCAATCACCCCACCACCCAATCACATCACCCCGTCAGTCACCCCACCCCCCCATCAGCCACCCCCCCACACCACCCCCCCACCCAATCACCACCCAATCACCCCACCACCCTGTCACTCCACCCAATCACCCCGTCACCCCACCCCATCACCCCACCCAATCACTCCGTCACCCCACCCAATCACCCCACCCAATCACCCCATGACGCCACCCAATCACCTCGTCCTCCCACCCAATCACCCCATTCTCCCACCCAATCACCCCGTCACCCCACCCAATCACCCGTCACCCTACCCATCCTATCACCCCCCCAATCACGCTCTCTCACCCTCTGTCTCTCTCTGTCTCTGTCTCTCTCTCTGTCTCTGTCTCTCTCTCTGTCTCTTTCTCTCTCTCTCTGTCTCTCTCCCTCTGACTCTCTATCCCTCTGACTCTCTCTCTCCTATCCTCTCTCTGTGTCTCTCTCTGTGTCTCTCTCTGTGTCTCTGATCCACACTCTCTGTCTGTCTCACACTCTGGATCTGGATCTCTTATTTACCCTATATATCTTAACTGCTCTATACTACACCGAAATAACCTATACTGCTTTCTTCCAGATCTGACTCAAGCTTCACACAGGAGACATCGGAATCCCCCCTAACCCAGAAGACAGGTAGGGAACACATCCCCTCCAATGTATAACATTGCGGGAATGAGGGTACCTTGACATTGAGGGACTGGGGACTGCGCTTTAGATATTGTGAAGCGGGGTCATCCAGACACTGGTTAAGGGGTTCAGGAAACTAGTCATTCACATCTGGCTTTAATTTCTAGATTCAACACACACACACACGTAACAAGGACTTATTGTAGTATAATGTAATACAATAAATAAATTTATGTCAAAAACGAATGTTGTTCTTACTAGGAATTTATTACATTTATTTTATTTATATATTTTATATTAAAGCGGGGTTGGGGGTGGGACTATGGAAGGGGTTGGGTAGATTTTTGGGTGATTTGTCAAGCACTTTATATGTGTATATGTATATATATATTAACAAAAATATAGACAGCGCCCTTCACCCAATACACCTAAATTGCTGCAGTACTGATATATGTGGCAAGTATTTGCACCAGGTATATTAGTTTATTGTAAATAGATAAATAAATCAGTATAAAATGGCATGAATCAAATGCATAACTGCCTAAAAATAAATTAAAATGATTAAATGATAAAAAACAAAAAAGAAGTGTGCATACAATTACAAAAATTGGGTAGGAAAAATTAAAAATAAAAATATATTGAAAAAATGAAAATTAAAAAATGAATTTGCAATGCAAATCACAAATATGACTCAAATGTGTCATAGGACTAAACTAAACACAAAATATAAGTATAATAGAATCATAAGAAAATTGTGGACACATAAAAAACATGTGAAGAAAACATGTGAAAAAAATGAGCCAAAATCATAAATATTAAAAAAAGAATACTTAAGTCCTCATAATGTCCATGATAAGTGAGTAACAAAAGTCCAGGCTGCTTCTTCTTGGGCTCACCAAACTCCCACAGTACCTATTAGAGAAAAAGAGAAAAGAAGCGCCCGATCCTTGTGTAAAATCAGATGGAAATATTTTAATACATCACGGACAAGACAAATGCACACTTACAATTTGTCTGATAAAATAAGGCATATTATGGGACCAGCCCATGCACCAACTGAAGACTCCACGGTCACCTCTGTGTGTATAGAAGTCCACAATGGTTCCAGATCTTGTGTCTGTGTCAGCCGCTGTCTCCAAGATGAAGGATCTTTACTTTCCTTTATGAGCGCTTAGTTGTAGCGTGCGGCCGCCATTCACCTCTCTCGTGGAGCACCGGGACCCGGAAAGGACTTAACACACGTCTTTACGTCCTCACGCTGGTGCTAGGAACTGCTCGACCACCGTAGATTCAATGCCAGAAAACCCTACGCGTTTCTTCCGTCTTTGCGGATTTCATCAGGGGATGGATACCACACAGAACTGCCTGGTGTTAAATAGTCCCTTAGACCAATACAAATCGTTTTTTCACAGCTGTGTTCAGTTCCATAGGTATCGTTAAGCTAATCTATACCTGGTGCAACGAAGGTTAATCTATTGCTGAATTAATTGAAAGAGAATATATTTAAAATACATTTAAAACAAAAAAGAGTGAAAACAATATTAAACAGAATCAAATGAATTAATATAATAAAATTAAACTAAAACATTCATGACTACATAATGAAAGCAAATATAATCATAATAATGTGTAGTTATGGGGCATGAGTCCCAAATACAGTGCTCAATCTAAGTCAGAACTAGAACATATAATAAAGTCCATGAACTTATGGGAAGTCAGCCTTTTTGCATAGTAAGATATTGGACCCAGTGCTTGATAAATACATCCACAATGACGTTATCATTGGAACAAATAAGTAAGGGTTAACATACCGTTAGTTTGTAGGATTGCGCCATACATGACCCTTTTGCTGCTTGCACTGTTACCGGTCATCAAGTCTCAAAGAGACATGCAATACTCACATAGGACTGCTTCCCTGGGTGCGTGCATCCACGCTCAGTGTACAAATGGTAGTAGAGGAGATCCAAGGATTCCAGCGGTGCACAGCTCGTAGAAATGGGAGACCAGCAGGGTGTTGTTTAAAAATAAATTTTTATTAGGACAACATGGTATGGGGGACACGCTCTGACGCGTTTCGGACTAGCATAGTCTTGAATCATAGAGCCGACTCGCGTCTTCACTTCCCCCTGTTTTATGCATTATACTCCTCCCACTTGCATCATCGCCATGTGTTTTTTGGCGCCAAAATCGCCGCAAATAAACCCCATTGGTTGCTGTGCCCGTTGGAGGATGCATCAGCTGTGCGCACACCCCTCAGGCGGCCCGTGCCGCGCCGTTGCTAGGCAACCGCCATACACAATAGCATAGCTCTTCCCAGTAGCGCTGGTTGAGTGTAGGCCCCTCCCCCTTACGTCATCGCGCTATGTACTGCAGCTCGTGAGTCGCCGGTATGGAACCTCACTGGCTGTTGGTCTAGGCTATCAGATGTCTAATCGCGTGGGTTGGCGACGTTGCTAAGCAACCGCCACAAACCATAACATTGGTCTTCCCTGCATGACAATGTTTATGCTATTAGTGCTCATATATTAGCCACGCGAACGGATCGGGAGGGGGGGGGGGGAACAGGAGGTGGAACCATAGAACAAGGGGGAAGGAGAAACAACATACAATAAATATGGTATAACATGTCCAGTGACATCAATGACATACATAACAAAACAAGAACAATAAACATTAAGTATTGAAGATTAAAAATTATTTTGCGAATCTTATAACCTCAGTGGAGGTACTCATATACTACTATGGGCAATATTGTGTACTGACTATATCTTACATACATAATTTACTGAGCTTATATGATAAATGATATAGTTTTTATATATATTTGCCCTTCCTGTAGTCTAAGTAGGGACATATTACTGTTCATTATGATTGAGATTTGTGTATTGTACATATTGTGGTACATGTTCCTTTGTGAGACTATGCAGAGGGCACTTAGCATAAAATAAAATAAAATAAAACACTACGTGCCTTGAAAAATATCTGAATTCAAAAATACATAACTCCCCCAAACTAATAGGGTATAGATGATATATTAATTAATATGATAAGTTAATTGAGGAAATGTTTCAATTCCCAGTCCTGGTTCATGCCCCTGGGTGCCATTGTCCCAAGGGCATAAATCCAGAACATTTCTCGGCGGTTTAATAGTGCCTCCCTATTTCCTCCTCTGGGATGTATAGAGATCTTCTCAATGGCACTGTATGTGAGTGTTTTAATGGATCCATGTGGACATGCGTTAAAGTGGCGCGCTACTGGAAAACGTTCATCTTTGTTTTTGATGCTGCGTATATGCTCTGTAATTCTCACCTTCACTGATCTAATTGTCCTACCTATGTAACCACTGCCGCATGCGCAGTTCAATAGATACACTACAAAATCAGTGTTACATGTCATAAAAGACTCAATCTTGTATATATGACCAGTATATACATCTCTCAATGATTTAACAGGTTTCGCATACCTACAAAGGTTACAGTTACCACATTGAAAAAATCCCCTTGGTAGCTGCGTAGTGTTCTTGTTTTTTGAGCTAAATAAACTGGGAGATACAGAATTACCGATGGTTTTTGCTTTCTTGAATACCATTCTTGGTTTTTGTACAGTATATGCATCAAGTTCTGAATCCAATTTGAGAACCCCCCAGTGTTTTTGCAAAATATGCCTTATTTGCTCTGCCTGTTTAGAGAAGGTAGTTATGAAGAGTGGGACCTGAACAGCATCATCCTGTTTAATGAACTTCTTGGATTTTCTCTTTTTAATCAGATCATTACGATCAGCCTGTAAAGCATGTTGGAAGGCCCTCTCCAGGTCCCCCTCCCCATAACCACGCTCCCTAAATCTTCCCTTCAAATCATCAGCTTGTACCAAGAAGGACTCGTCAGTGGAACATAATCTCCTCAGTCTTAAAAACTGCCCTTTGGGTATCCCCTTTATAAGGGGTCTCGGATGGGCACTGTTCGACCTGAGCAGAGAGTTTTTGGAGTTTGCTTTCCTATAGATGCTGGTCTGAATTTGTTGTCCAACATCTATATATAAATGTAGATCTAAATAATCAATCTGCGAGTCACTATAGGTATGTGTAAATTTTAAATTATATGTATTTGCCTCGAGATATTCAAAGAATTTGTGTAAGGTGTCAGTGTCCCCATTCCAAATAAATAATAAATCGTCAATGAAGCGACGATAAAAAACAATATTATCTCTAAAGGGATTGTGATCACCAAAAATTTGAGTGGACTCCCAAAATCCCATGAATAGGTTTGCATATGAAGGTGCAAATGACGTGCCCATGGCTGTGCCTTGTGACTGTAAATAAAACTGTGCATCAAACATAAAATAATTGTGCTGTAACAAGAAAGTGACTGAGTCTAACAGGAAAGTGATTTGTGCCATACTTAAATTAGAGTGATTTAAAAAGTGACTAATTGCTCTCGTGCCCAAAGTGTGATCAATTACCGTGTATAATGAGGTTACGTCAAGGGTAACCCAGGTGTAACCATTAAGCCATGTGATTCTTTGAATATCCTGAAGCAAATCTGCCGAATCTCTCAAATATGCAGGTAATTCTTTGACCAAGGTTTGTAAAAAATAATCGACGTACCTAGATAAACCATCTCCCAAAGATCCAATACTTGATATAATAGGTCTGCCTGGAGGGCAGACTAAAGTCTTGTGGATCTTTGGGAGATGGTGAAAAATAGGCACGACCGGAAAAGGATTGTATAGGTAAGTTGACTCGCGATTGTTAAGTACTCCCAACTCTCTGCCCAGATCGAACAGATCATGTATTTCCCTTAAGTACATCTGAGTAGGGTCTTTGTCCAATTTACAGTATGCCTGTGTATTTGACAATTGTCTTATTGCTTCTGCATGGTAGGCCGATGTATGCATGATGACCACTGCTCCCCCTTTATCTGCATTTTTTATGATGATATCAGATCTCTTTTTAAGTGTATTCAAATTCATCCTGTCTATTCTAGATAAATTATCAAAAGAGGGAGCAGTGAACATATAGCCTTTAGCCAAGGCCTGCAAATCCTGCTCTACTAGCCGTTCATACGTCTGTAGATGAGGACCCTTTGAAAAGGACGGACAAAAGATGGACCTATTCCTAAAATGTGTGTGTTTGGTGCCACTTAAGAACGAGAACTGCTCCTCCTCACTAATAGAGTCTAACATTGTGTTGTCTGTATCTAAATCCATCAAGTCCTGTATGGCTACATATTCTTTAAAGGACAATCTATCTGACTGGGTCTCGTCACTTGTGTGGGGGGGGTCAATGAGACCCCCCTCACCCAGGGGAAGAGGCTCAGTGACAGTTTTATCTGTTGATGCAAAACATTTTTTGAGTGAAAGCTTACGGACATATTTTTGCAGATCAATAACCGTGTTGAACAGATTGAAATCATTCAGCGGTGCAAAATTAAGACCTCTGTTCAACACGGCCATCTCTCCATCAGAGATATTAACCCCTGAGATATTCACAACATTATTGCTTTCCATCATGGGTCTATTTTCCTTTTCTTTTGTGCCCCGTCTTTTGTTTGAGCGCCTTGTCCCTTTGTTGAGTTTTTTGCCGTTCTCTGGCTCCTCAAATCATAGGATGTTGAAGCTTCACTCTGTTGTCTTGTATTCCGGGACTCGTAATCGGTATTAGCACTGTATCTGTCCGTGTCTTCATCAGTAGAGAACGATACCGTGTGCTGGCGGTTTTCCCCATCAGAGATGTCCGACATACTTGATGTCTCTGCAGATTTCTTCAAGATGGATCTCTTGGGTGTGGAACTTCTAGATCTATCTTTCTTGTTGTTATTATTCTGGGCCCCTCTCCGTCCAGACTCCTGACGTGTGGAGTTTCTCTGTGGGGGCGGTCTCTGCCAGACATAGACCTGGTGGCGCTCGTAATCCATACGGTCCCTGTCGAATTTTTGTTGTTTTTTTAACATAATCTCCGCTTCAGCTTTCTCGATATTTTTTGATAGTTTTTTATCCAATGATTGAAAGTCCTCCTTATCTTTGAGTTTGTTTAATTTCTGCTGAATATCTTTTATACCCTTCTTCACAGTAATCCTCTCCTGGATTTTAGTTTTTATGATTAAGTCCATCAATTTCATGGAGCACTCATCAAGCGTGTTTGTCCATTCTTGCTCAAACTCTTTTGATGGGAATCCAAACGATGGTGTTTTTTTCACACGAAGACCCCTAGGGATCCTCTTCGTGAGGATATAATTGTCTAGAGTGGTGATGTCCCACCAGAGTCTTATATTGGTTAATAGGGTTTTCTCAAGTTTAGAAAAGTATATTTCCAAATCAGCATGGTCTTCAACCATATCTAGGGGGACATTCTCAAAAAGGTGCGCAGCTCTGCGTTTTCTCCCCGAATTGTCTGCACATTTATGCACAAATGTATCATTCACAGGGGAAGTGAAGACGCGAGTCAGCTCTATGATTAAGGACTATGCTAGTCCGAAACGCGTCAGAGCGTGTCCCCCATACCATGTTGTCCTAATAAAAATTTATTTTTAAACAACACCCTGCTGGTCTCCCATTTCTACGAGCTGTGCACCGCTGGAATCCTTGGATCTCCTCTACTACCATAATCATAATAATGTTTAACAACAAAGGCTAATTGCAAATAATAAATAAAACATATTCAAACCTTATCAATATTAGTAAATACTATTGCATATTAATTGATTAAACATATTGTGACAAACGGCTTACTCCGGGGCTCCGCCGTCTGTCCGGGACTGTTAGAACATGGTCTTTTAGGGTAGGTTAAATGATGAGACGTCACGTACTGTTCCTTTAAACAGGCTATGCCTGGTTTATTCAGTCCCAGGCACTGAGACTGCCACAGTTTAAACAGAAAACAAAGCCAAACAAAAAGCTGCTCGTCTGAGCGATAACTTAAACTTAGATGTCCCTGACTCAGAGTTGGAAGTGGCTTGTCCACTTCCACCAACAAAATAAGTACCTTTGCAGTCTTTAGACAAACTAACAGAATGAATGAAGCGATTTGGGAAAAAGGCTTTCTCACCCCTCTGCAGTTCAGCAGCCTTCCAGGCTCTTGGGCGGGGCCCAGAGGAAACAGGAAACAGGTCTTATATACCTGAACTCTAATCAGCATGACAGGTGACAGAAAACAGGCAGCAGACAAACTGTGGAATGGAGTGCCTGTACCACGAGGCTGCCCTGTTCAGCTTAGACAGGACAGAAACTGTTCAGTATCCTGGGAGCCCTGTATATGGAGTTTATTACCAACCCCTGGTTTCTGTCACATATCCTCCCCCCCAGCTCAGACCTCGAGGGGTGAGCGACCATGGATATTAGGGAGTGCATCCTTGACAACCCGTCGGCATTGCCATGTTTGTGCCCCGACCTGTGTTCCACAGAAAATTTAAAGGGCTGTAGGCTTAGGAACCACCTGGTCACCCTAGCGTTCTTCTCCCTATTTTGACACATCCAGGTAAGGGGTGCATGATCTGTGACCAATCGGAACTTTCTCCCCAACAGATAATACTTGAGTGTCTCTACAGCCCACTTTATTGCGAGACACTCTTTCTCGACTATGGAGTAATTTTTCTCCTGGGGATTTAGTTTCCTACTTAAATAAAGGATGGGGTGCTCCTCCCCTTGAGACTCCTGGGAGAGTACCGCCCCCAGCCCTACCTCAGATGCGTCGGTTTGGACTACGAACTCTTTGGAGAAGTCAGGTGTGACCAACACTGGTTGGGCACAGAGAGCTTCTTTCAGGCTTCTAAAGGCCTGTTCGGCTTCGGGGGACCACTTTACCATTAGCGGTCCTCTTGCTTTTGTGAGGTCGGTTAGTGGGGTTGCCTTAGTTGCAAAATTGGGAATAAACCTCCTATAGTAGCCAATTAACCCCAAAAAGGTCCTTACTTTTTTTTTTTGTGACTGGCCTTGGCCAATTTTGTATCGCCTCTACTTTGAGTGTTTGTGGTTTGAGTAACCCTCTACCAATAGAATACCCCAGATACTTGGCCTCCTCCAGACCAATAGTGCATTTAGCGGGGTTAGCAGTTAGTCCAGCAGACCGAACTGCGTCGAGCACAGCTTGGACCTTTGGAAGGTGGGACTGCCAATCTTCACTATGGATTACCACATCATCCAGGTAGGCGGCAGCGTACCGAACATGTGGTTTTAAAATTTTATCCATCATTCTTTGGAATGTGGCGGGAGCTCCATGTAAGCCAAAAGGCAGCACCTTATATTGAAAGAGGCCGTCTGGGGTTGAGAAGGCTGTTTTTTCTTTTGCCCTTTCTGTGAGGGGAACCTGCCAGTACCCTTTTGTTAGGTCTAGGGTTGTGAGATATCGGGCTTTGCCCAGTCTCTCTACAAGTTCATCCACCCTGGGCATAGGATAAGTATCAAATTTTGACACCGCGTTTAGTTTCCGGTAGTCATTACAAAACCTTGTTGTACCGTCTGGCTTTGGGACTAAAACTATAGGGCTGTTCCACCCACTTTGGGATTCCTCAATTACGCCTAGTTTTAGCATTTTTTTAACCTCTAAACTTATAGCCTCTCTCTTGGCCTCTGGGATTCGGTACGGTTTAAGGTTAACTCGGACCCCCGGTTCAGAGACTATGTCATGTTTAATTACGTTAGTTTTACCTGGCTGTGTAGAGAAGATTTCTTTGTTCCTTCTCACTAAACTCTGGACCTCTCGTTTCTGATGCACGGACAGTGATTCAGCTATGCTAACCTCTGGGTCAGTTTCTTGATTCTCTGACGGACCTGGGGGTACTAGGGTTAACAAGACCTCTCTATCTTTCCAGGGCTTGAGTAGGTTTATATGGTAAATTTGCTCAGGTTTCCTCCTACCTGGCTGACTTACCCTATAATTTACTTCTCCCACTCTTTCCAAGACCTCATATGGCCCATGCCATTTAGCAAGGAATTTACTCTCCACGGTGGGAACCAGAACTAGTACCCTATCACCTGGAAAAAAAATTCTGACCCTAGCACCCTTATTATACGTATTCCTTTGTGCTTCTTGAGCTTTCTCCATGTGTTCCCTCACTATGGGTAGGACTGCAGCAATGCGGTCCTGCATTTGGGCAACATGCTCTATTACACTTCTGTAAGGGGTAACCTCGTGTTCCCAAGTTTCTTTGGCTATATCCAGTAAGCCCCTTGGATGTCGGCCATACAATAGTTCAAACGGGGAGAAGCCTGTGGATGACTGGGGAACTTCCCTAATGGCAAATAACAGGTATGGTAACAAACAGTCCCAGTTTTTCCCATCCTTATCGACCGCCCGGCGTAACATGCTCTTTAAGGTTTTATTGAACCTTTCCACTAAACCATCTGTTTGTGGATGATAGACTGAGGTTCTGAGATGCTTGATTTTTAGGAGTTTACATAGCTCTTTTGTTACTTGGGACATAAATGGTGTTCCCTGGTCAGATAAGATCTCTTTAGGAATTCCGACCCGGGAAAACAGAAGTACTAACTCTTTTGCTATGTTTTTAGCAGAGGTGCTACGTAGGGGAACTGCCTCCGGATATCGGGTAGCATAATCTAATATTACCAATATATGCTGATGTCCCCTAGCAGACTTTATTAGGGGTCCTACTAGATCCATAGCAATCCGGTCAAATGGTACCTCTATTATGGGAAGGGGTACCAATGGGCTGCGGTATGCTTTGAACGGGGCGGTGATCTGACATTCTGGGCATGAGGAACAATAGTTTGTAATTTCTGCCAGAACCCCAGGCCAATAAAAGCTTCGGAGAACCTTTTCTTTTGTCTTTTCCACCCCTAGGTGTCCCCCCAATGGATGACTATGTGCGAGGTGTAATACTACGTTACGGAATGTCCGTGGTACCAACAATTGTTTAGTTGTAACTGTTTTTCTTTTATCAACCCGATATACTAGGTCGTTCTCTACCTCGAAGTAGGGGTAAGCAAGTGACCTATCTGGTTGGCCATGAGTACTATTCTGGTCCCGTATATTTCCCCTTGCTACCGCTAATGTGGGGTCCTCCCACTGGGCCTTCTTAAAACTCCCAGGACTGACCTCTAGGTCAGCGAGGGTCTTATCCTGTACTGGGGTGGTAAGTGCCTGATCAACATCTTGATTTGGGGTATTCCCTACCAAAGTAGTGATGGGGAAGGGAATTTCACAGCACTCCTCCTTTTCCCCCTTCTTATTTGGGCCCTCGTCAACCTCCATTTCTGAAAAAGGGAAAGGATTTGTTTCTTCTAACACTTCGTTATGGTCTGCTATTGAACTCTGGGCGCTATTCTGAGCTGGGGACCACATTTTTAGAAAATGGGGAAAGTCGGTCCCTATTAACACATCATGTGCCAGTTTGGGTACAACACCCACCTTGAAATCTAAAGAACCAAATTCTGTTTCAAAAAAAACATCAACAGTGGAATATTCATGATTATCCCCATGTATACAACAAATTGCCACTCTTTGTGAACTGTTTACCTGTTTCTTCTTAATGGGCAATAGGTATTCGGACACTAGTGTGACCATACTCCCAGAGTCAAGAAGTGCCCGAACCCTCTTACCATTAACCTTTACAAATGCCCACAGATGGTTATTCAAGGGGTCCTCTGGGCTAGGGCCCATACATTGGGACAACAGCGAATAAGGTTCCACGCTGTTGCATTGCATGGGCTCATCATTTAGTGGGCAGATTTTTGCTGTGTGGCCCCTCTCATGACAATTTACACATTTAGGTACATAGTCTGTGTCCCACTTAGAGCCTTTTCCCGGCTCCCCATGTTGGCTATTGCCCTTAGTGTGCGAACCACTGTTGCTGGAGCGGCGTGAAGGTGGTCGCCGCTCTTCAGCGCCCCTTAACCCCGGTACCCTTTTACCGTCTCTGGAAGAGTCCTGGAACCTCGGATAGTGGGGTTGCTCCACGACTGTGGGTTGCGGGTGCTCTTCTGCTGCACTGTACCTTTCTACAAGGGCCACAAGCTCATCCGCATTGTGGGGGTCACACCGACTGACCCAACGGCGTAAGGCAGAGGGAAGTTTCCTCAAGAACTGGTCCATGACCAACCGTTCCACGATGTGGCTTGCTGAGTTGATCTCGGGTTGTAGCCACTTCCGGGCGAGGTGGATGAGGTCATACATCTGGCTTCGGGTGGCTTTATCCATCGTGAAGGACCATGCGTGAAACCTTTGGGCACGAACAGCCGTGGTTACGCCGAGGCGGGCGAGGATCTCGAACTTCAATTTTGCATAGACGTTAGCTTCGGCTGGCTCTAGATCAAAGTAAGCCTTCTGGGGTTCGCCGCTTAGGAAGGGTGCGATTAGACCAGCCCACTCAGCTTCTGGCCATCCCTCTCTCTGTGCCGTGCGTTCAAACGTGAGAAGATAGGCTTCCACATCATCCGAGGGTCCCATCTTCTGAAGGTAGTGGCTTGCCCTGGTCATTTTCGGAACTGGGGCTGCCTCTGCCAGTGGAAGGTTACTGATAGTCCCCCTCAGGATCTCGAGTTCCTGCTGTAAGCCCTGAGAGAACCGCTTTTGCTCCTCTCTCAGCAGGTGGTTTGTCTCTTGCTGGTTTGCATTAGTCTCTTGCTGGGCTATTAACAGCTGTCGCTGGGTTTCACTCGCCTGTTGCTGGGCTTCATTCGCGTCTTTCTGGACAGCGACATTGCGTACCAGCGCACTCACCACGTCTTCCATCTTGTTTGGAGAGAGAGAAAAAAAAACCTTCTTTTTTTTTTTTTTTTTTTTTAAAGTTCTTTAACCCCCAGACCTTTCAGTGTTCTGCCCGCATTCTCCACCATATGTGACAAACGGCTTACTCCGGGGCTCCGCCGTCTGTCCGGGACTGTTAGAACACGGTCTTTTAGGGTAGGTTAAATGATGAGACGTCACGTACTGTTCCTTTAAACAGGCTATGCCTGGTTTATTCAGTCCCAGGCACTGAGACTGCCACAGTTTAAACAGAAAACAAAGCCAAACAAAAAGCTGCTCGTCTGAGCGATAACTTAAACTTAGATGTCCCTGACTCAGAGTTGAAAGTGGCTTGTCCACTTCCACCAACAAAATAAGTACCTTTGCAGTCTTTAGACAAACTAACAGAATGAATGAAGCGATTTGGGAAAGAGGCTTTCTCACCCCTCTGCAGTTCAGCAGCCTTCCAGGCTCTTGGGCGGGGCCCAGAGGAAACAGGAAACAGGTCTTATATACCTGAACTCTAATCAGCATGACAGGTGACAGAAAACAGGCAGCAGACAAACTGTGGAATGGAGTGCCTGTACCACGAGGCTGCCCTGTTCAGCTTAGACAGGACAGAAACTGTTCAGTATCCTGGGAGCCCTGTATATGGAGTTTATTACCAACCCCTGGTTTCTGTCACAATATATATAAAAAGGTAATGAAACTCCTGTTACATGTATAATAGCCCTTGCTGAAAAACTCAAAAATTAACATTCAAATGTTATTAGAGGACAACATTGTATAAACTTTCTATTGATTAGTGCTAACCATAATGGTATAGCTTTTTAGATGTCACACTATTGTTGTTAATAAGTGTTTCAAACACTATTAAGGTTTGGTTAAGCTTGTTTAGAGAGTGAAATGAAATTTGAAACTCTCCATATATAATGCAAAGGAAGAGATGAAAATAGTGCAATAATGCTTGATTAATTACAGTATTGAGACCTTATATCTGACATTAGATTATATGTTTATGTAGGTTAAATCAAGTACTGGATAAGGAGTGAATGATTCGTAATTTTCAAATTGCTTTAATTTAATTGTATCTATACTAACACTGGAAAAATTAGTTATTTGGTGGGAAATTATATTAATACTATTCCCACTGGAAATCCACACTGGTCTACTAAATGATTGAGCAACGAATAACATATAAAATATACCAATATTGAATAAATGCAAAATCATCCCCCTTAATCGTGGAATATTTGAGTTGGGAAGAATATACAGCCAGTACAGCATTTAGAAAGAGATGAACTAAGAGGCAGCAATCCAAACTGTTGTGATAAAATTGTATAAATAAAAATGTCTAAATAAAAAGATGTGTGTGATGTGCAATATGAAATAAAAAATCAATTCTCATTATAATATATGTGATAATTATATGACAATTTCAATATGTGAATATTAAGTGATTTAATTAAATAATAAATTATTAAAATATTAAATATAGTGAAGATGAATTTTTATAATATGTGTATTAATTAGATTATAAATTTATTGACATTAAATATAATGTCTCAATTGTGTCTATGTGATTGTGAAAAATATATAATATAAGTGATAAAAGATATATATTAGAAAATACACAAATAAATATTAAATATATATATATATTTTTTTAAATCTTGTGATATTTTATTTCAATTCAGACCAGGGGTCCCCCATTGTATACACCGACTAAGAAATCAAAGGGAGCACGATAAACATGCTCAACCCAGACCTCTGAGATCCCATCAATGTAAACATGAGAATAGTTAAACAATGGTGCTTATATCGATACAGTCATTGAGACCTACTGGACTCAATGTTTCCAACATATATATCCAGTAGGTCTCCCTTAAATTCAGTTTCTTAACTCTATCACCACTCAGTAACGTTAAGGGGATGTGTTCCGAGCACATGACTCTTAGAGAAGATGGATCCTTATTATGTTTGTCCAAAAAGTGTCTAGACAGGTTGTGAGTTGTAATGCCATGTATGATGTTTCGTCTGTGTTATAGAAATCTTGTACTTAGAGTTCGTGTGGTTCTCCCCACGTACTGGTACCCACATAAACATGTGATAACATAAATAACAAAAGAAGATAGACAATCCATATGGCTTTTAATTTTATGTATAGATTTATTGTGATAGGACATAATTTGGTCGGTTTTACACATGTGTTTACAAGTTAAACATCTACTTCTACCACAAGTAAAATTTCCATTTGTTATTGGTCTAATAAAGGGAAGATCATTAATTTGTTTCAGGCGACTTGGAGCCAACATGGTTTTTAAATTCCTGGCTTTTTTATATACAATAGGAACATGTGTTGGTAGATTGTTCCCAATTATGGGGTCACTTAGCAGTATGTTCCAATGTTTATTAAGAATTGTTGTGATACCTCTTGCTGAATTATTATAGGTCGTAATAAATAGTGGTGATTTGAAACTATCTTTAGAGTTAACATCTGTCCGTCCATCCCTTTTGGATTTATTAAGCAAGGATTCGCGGTCTAACAAACTGACTTGTCGAAATGTCTCAAGTATGGTATGTTTATTGTACCCCTTGGCTAGAAACCTTTGTACCAATACCTCCCCCTGGGCCAAAAAATCAGAATGTAAAGAACAATTCCTCCTAATTCTGAGGAATTGGCCCCTGGGGATATTGGCAAGCCATCTTTTATAATGATTACTATTATTATGTAAATAGCTGTTTGTTGCAACTGTTTTGAAGTGGGTTTTAGTGATGATATCACCACCTGGACTAGCCTCCAGTTCGAGATCCAAAAACACTATACTATTTTTGTTTATATTAAATGTGAATTTTAAATCCATGTCATTAGTGTTGAATGCTTGTAATTTATGTTCTAGATGTTCCAATTCTCCATCCCAAATTAAAATTAAATCATCTATGTAACGGCCATAGTACACAAAACTTGCCCCCAGATCCGCATCACCCCACACATGGAGTTCCTCCCACAAACCCATGTAGAGGTTAGCATAGCTGGGGGCAAATCTCGTGCCCATGGTCGTCCCACAGATCTGCAAATAATATGTGTCCTCAAACAAAAAATAATTGTGCTCTAATATAAATAAAATTGCCTGTAAAATAAATGTGGACTGAGTGTTACCTACTGTATATTCATATCCAAGTCAAGGAAATGCTTGACCGCTTCAAGACCTTTGTTGTGTTTAATGCATGTATATAAAGATGTTACATCGCATGTACCCCAAATGTACGTTGGTTTCCATTTAATTTCAGAGATGGAGTCGAGGACATGCAGCGTGTCTCTCAAATGGGACCTTAATCTGCTCACTAGTGGTTGTAAAAAATAATCCACATATTGGGACACGCTGGACGTCATCGACTCCACCCCTGAAACAATGGGTCTACCTGGCGGAATGGAAATGTGTTTGTGTAACTTAGGAATGTGGTAAAAAAATAGGTGTTCTGGGATACCGTATATATAAAAATCTAAACTCAGCTTTTGTGATAATGTCCATAGTTAAGGCTTTAATAAGAAACTCCTTGTACTGTTTCTGAAATTCCTCCATAGGGTCCTCAGTCAAAACTATATAAGATGTACTATCATTTAATAGCCTAAAAGCTTCTGACAGATAGTCCATTCTGTCTTGCAGGACTATTCCCCCTCCTTTATCTGCTTGTCTAATTACAAGATCTTTCATATTGCTAAGCTCTTTTAGTGCAGTGTTCTCCTCTTTTGATAGATTTCTATTTCGTATCGAAGTGGTGTTAAGACACATTAGCTCAAAATCTTTAAGTACCATTGTGTAGAATGTTTCTACAAAAGATCCTTTTGAGTGGTAAGGAAAATACGTGGATTTGGCAGAAAAAGGGGAATGGACTATTTTGATGTCTTTTAATTCCTGAATGTCAGTTGGCTTGATTGTACTTGATTCAATCGCTAAGTTTGATGATGACACTAATTCTAATGTATTTGGAAGAGGATTCTTATTTGCTGGTATGGAACTATCTAGCTCATACATGGATAATTTGACTATAATCTAACAAATGTACTGACTTTTCAGTTTGACTGTTTTCCCTTAATAATGTGGTCATTGCTTCAATGCAGGCAATCTCTTGCGTGTTGAATATACATTGTTGTTCTTTGTTTTGCATAGTGAAATGTCTCATTAAAGTGATTTTTCTAATGTATTTGTTTAGGTCTACAAACAGATCAAATCTGTTTGGAAGACTGCTCGGTGCAAATGAGAGGCCCCTGGTCAGAAGCGAAACATGATTGCTTGACAATATAAAAGTGGATAAATTAAAAATGCCATGTGTCTCTGGATTGCTGGCTCTTAGCTCACCTTCCTTCTTTCTTTGCTCGCGCCTCCCTCCCCTGGCTCCTCGCAACTTCTTTTTCTTCGTTGAGGGGTGTTTGAATGATAGGTCGGTTTCCGATCCCAAAAAGGATAGGATTTCCCCCTTTCTCGGTTTGCTTCCTGTGTCACCAATTCTAAAAAAGAGGCAGTGTGAGATTTAACAGTGGGAACAGTGCTACCTGATCCATTTTTGCTATCTCTATTTTGGATTTTAGGTATAGCACCACTACTCTTAGCGACCACCAAATTCTCCTCACATGGTTCCCCCTTATCTTGTAAGGCCTCAAATCTGTTTTCTGTGGGGCAAGAAAACTGGGCTTTTGCTGGTTTCTTTTCACTTTTATTAGTGTTTGGTCCCTTTCCGTTTGATGTTGAGGGAGTATTTGAGTGATCTCTGCTATTGTCCCTATATCTGTCATTTTTATTCTTCTTATAATATTTGTTTGGAGTGTAGTGTTTGGATCTATCTCTCCTGTCATGTCTCCTCCAGTCTCTAATTTTATCTGTGGCATAATCAGTTTGGTCTCTTACATATTTACTACTCTTGCGTTCACTGATATCTTTCTCATATTTGAGTACCCTAGAGTCAACTAATTTATCGAGTTCTTGGAATTCTTCACTCTCCACATAAGGCAGCGGTGCGCAATCTGTGGGGCGCGACCCCCAGGGGGGGCGCGAGACTGCCGACGGGGGGCGCGGGGTTTACAGAGGCCCCGCGCGCTTCCCGAAGGCACTTAAATTAAGTGCCGGGGGAGCTGCAGGGCCTCTGTAAACCATACTTACCCGTGGCTCTGGCGGCTTCCTCCCGGCGTCGCCATGGCAACGCGGCGTCAAAATGACGCTGCGAGGTCATGTGACGTCACGTTGCTATGGCAACGTGACGTCATTACGCCGGTGCGAGGGTAAGTTGGGGTTGGGGGGGCGCGGGAGTGAGGGGACAGCCGGCAGGGGGGCGCAGGGAAAAAAGTTTGCGCCCCCCTGACATAAGGGATCATGATATGCTGAGTTTCCTCTATTTCTTTTGCGATTTCATTTAGTTTATCCTCCCTATAATTGATTAATAATTTAATTAGGGTAAAAGAGCAAGATTCCATTGCATCGTTCCATTTAGTTTTGAACTCAATATTTGTATCAAATGTGGTTTTTTTTGTAAACCTTAATCCCCTAGGGACTATTTTGGCATCCAAATGATTTTGTAGTGATAGGAGATCAAGCCAATGTTTCATCTCTTCCTTTGCCAACCTTTCAAGCTTAAAAAAGTTGGTTTTTAAATCAATGTTGTCCTCATTATGTTCTGTCATATCTATTTCAGCGGATTCAGCATATTGCTGTTTCCTAATGAAACGTTCCATGCTAGTTTTCATCATCGTGCCAGATGTATCAGACTTTGCAAATTGCAGGATAGGTGTATATGGAGAGAGGCTGCTATCTGGTTGTGATGGATGATATAGTAACAAAAATATAGACAGCGCCCTTCACCCAATACACCTAAATTGCTGCAGTACTGATATATGTGGCAAGTATTTGCACCAGGTATATTAGTTTATTGTAAATAGATAAATAAATCAGTATAAAATGGCATGAATCAAATGCATAACTGCCTAAAAATAAATTAAAATGATTAAATGATAAAAAACAAAAAAGAAGTGTGCATACAATTACAAAAATTGGGTAGGAAAAATTAAAAATATATTGAAAAAATGAAAATTAAAAAATGAATTTGCAATGCAAATCACAAATATGACTCAAATGTGTCATAGGACTAAACTAAACACAAAATATAAGTATAATAGGCTCATAAGAAAATTGTGGACACATAAAAAACACGTGAAGAAAACATGTGAAAAAAATGAGCCAAAATCATAAATATTAAAAAAAGAATACTTAAGTCCTCATAATGTCCATGATAAGTGAGTAACAAAAGTCCAGGCTGCTTCTTCTTGGGCTCACTAAACTCCCACAGTACCTATTAGAGAAAAAGAGAAAAGAAGCGCCCGATCCTTGTGTAAAATCAGATGGAAATATTTTAATACATCACGGACAAGACAAATGCACACTTACAATTTGTCTAAAAAATAAGGCATATTATGGGACCAGCCCATGCACCAACTGAAGACTCCACGGTCACCTCTGTGTGTATAGAAGTCCACAATGGTTCCAGATCTTGTGTCTGTGTCAGCCGCTGTCTCCAAGATGAAGGATCTTTACTTTCCTTTATGAGCGCTTAGTTGTAGCGTGCGGCCGCCATTCACCTCTCTCGTGGAGCACCGGGACCCGGAAAGGACTTAACACACGTCTTTACGTCCTCACGCTGGTGCTAGGAACTGCTCGACCACCGTAGATTCAATGCCAGAAAACCCTACGCGTTTCTTCCGTCTTTGCGGATTTCATCAGGGGATGGATACCACACAGAACTGCCTGGTGTTAAATAGTCCCTTAGACCAATACAAATCGTTTTTTCACAGCTGTGTTCAGTTCCATAGGTATCGGTAAACTAATCTATACCTGGTGCAACGAAGGTTAATCTATTGCTGAATTAATTGAAAGAGAATATATTTAAAATACATTTAAAACAAAAAAGAGTGAAAACATATATATAAAAGAAAAAAAAGAGAATAGCGCACAACCCTAGTGCATTACCAAAAATAAGAATTTATTATAAGATTAAAAATGGTAATGCGCACTTACAAGAAAACAAGAGGTAAAAATCACATAAGGGTTTCTTTGCTTTTAAGAGGTACAACAGGCCTGCACAACTCGTAAAGTGAGAAGGGCCAAACTGCTCCAAGGAAAAAACAATTGGGCCGCACGGGTAAAATCATCATCCCCAACATCATCCTCATATCTCCCCCAGCACCCCTCATCATCATCCTCATATCTCCCCCAGCACCCTTCATCACCATCCTCATCTCTCATCCAGAACCCCTCACTATCAATCTTTGTGATACTCCCCATCTATCTCTCATACCCCCATCTCTCCCCCTCACCTACACACATATCTCGCCTATCCACGGGTCAGCTCCAGTTTTTGGTGCAGTGGAAGGGCTTTGGCCCTGAAGAGAGATCCTGGGTACCTTCAAAGGACATTCATGCCCCGGCCCTTCTTAAGTCCTTCAGGAAGAAGTTTCCAGAGAAACCGTTCTTGGACCGTCCTGAGGCCGTTCCTGAAGGGGGGAGTACTGTCAGGAATCGGCGTTCTCCTCGCTTCCCACAGAGAGCGCCCCCTCTCCGCAGGGAGCCCCTGGACCCACAAAACAATCCTGCCTTACCGTCCTCCTTGGCTCCTCGCCCCTGCCGCCGTCACGGGATCACTCCCCTCGGCGATTCCTCTGCTCAGCGCCGGGCACGCCCACTCCCTCCTGCACGCACACCTACACGCACGCCAGCCTCAGACGTTATGTGCATGCATTCCCAGCTTACAGAGCACACTCCTAACAGAGCACTTTTAACCACTGCTCCTGCAGTGAGGCGTCGCCCCCAAGCATCACACAGTTCCATGCAAATCAATGATTACACTCAGCTGGGCTGTAACACCTCCCTCCTATCAGGGAGGACTCCTTGCAGTCCTCCAGGCCTGCCCCCTTTTCCCATTGGCCTGCCCAGCTTTATTATGCCTGTGCTTCCCATCACTCATCGCTCGACATAGTTCTGTATGGAAGCATTTGACTACTCTCTCAGTGACTCCTCAGGTATTGACGCGGATTGGACGACTACCCCCTCTGGCTCTCGACTTTGGCTCTACTTGGACTTCGTGAATTCTGGCATCCCTGATCTTGGCAACGGCAATAACTACTCCTTCTCTACTACCGGTACCGGCAAGTATTGTCTTCACTACTATACCTGGCCTGGCAACAATAACACCACACTCCGGACACGCTCCCTTTGCTGCGGGTGCGTGTATCCCTACGTCCCACCTCAGCACAGGGGACAGGTCTGGTCTGCGGGCAGCACCGGCGTAACATTATGTCGAGCCCAAAAGACGCAGACCAGACTGAACTACAGCAGTTTCTCTCTAATCTGCTTCAGCAAAACCAGGCCATGGCGGATCAAATTGTGGCACTTACACGCCAGGTCGCAGTACTCTCAGACAGGGTACCGACCGCGACCCTGCCAGATGTAAGCCCCCACTCCGCAAGCGCAGTTAGCAGCTCAGATGTAAGGATTCCTCCTCCCAAGCCTTATGCAGGTGAACCGCAAGATTGTAGGGGTTTCCTAAACCAGTGTGAGGTGCAGTTTGAAATGGCTCCCCATCTCTACCATACTGATCGCAAGAAGGTAGCCTACATTTATAACCTCCTCACTGGCAGCGCCCTGGCTTGGGCTTCCCCGGTTTGGGAGCGACGTTCTGACCTTACCCAAGATTACCCGGCATTTAAAGCCGAGTTTCAACAAGTATTCGATTCTTCCGCTCGTCGGGAGATGGCATCTGTTTCTCTCCTCCAGATCACTTAGGGACGGCGAATGGTGATGCAGTATGCTGTGAAATTCCGGACTCTAGCAGCCGAGACTAACTGGGGACAAGAGGCTCTCATCTCCGTGTTCTGGCAAGGCCTGGCAGATCCCATCAAGGATGAACTCTCTCGCGCCAATCCAGGCCGGATCAATTGGTGGTCCTCATTGATTTGGCTGTCCGAGTGGATCAACGTATCCAGGTACGCCGCTCAGAGCGTCAGCGCACTCGTGTCCATAACTTTCAAGTTCCGTTCTCCAGTACTCCCAGCAACACTCCTGCACTGGAGTTGCCAGAGCCAATGCAATTGGGGGTACAACGCATCCGCACACCGATACGGCAGTTCCGCCACGCCGGGGGATTGTGTTTCTACTGCGGATGCATGGAACATCTGGTTCGGGAGTGTCCACTGCATCCGGGACGGGAACACCCAGTGAGTACAGAGGCTCTCTGGGTGTAATGTCTCCACATCCCCTTTCTAAAGGTGAACTCCCTAAGAAACTTACATTTCCAGTCTCCCTTTCAGGCGATAAGTTCAAGACTTCTACCGCCGCTTTCATTGACTCTGGAGCTGGAGGAAACTTTGTGGATCTTGAATTCGCCAGGTTAAACCGCATATCACTCGTGAGAAAGAAGGTTCCCATCGCACTCGTGGGTATTGATGGACGTCCTCTTATCCCGGCCCACATCTCCTTAGAGACGGCTCCCTTGCTTCTATCCTCACATCTGACAAGGAGATCTTAGTTCTCGATGCCATTCACGCTCCTGGGATACCCATCACCCTTGGTCTTCCTTGGCTACAGCTTAACAATCCTCTCATTGACTGGACTTCCTCTGCCCCCATTTCCTGGAGGCCGAGGTCTGGCGAGACTCATCAACTGCTGGCCAATACCTCTGTTCCCGAAGTTATTCTACCTTCCGTTTACCATCAATTCCGGGACGTTTTCAATAAGGTACAGTCAGACCTCTTGCCTCCACACAGGACTTACGATTGTCCGATCGATCTAGTTCCAGGTTACTCCCTACCCAAGTCCAAGACCTACCCCTTGTCGTTACCAGAATCTCACGCTATGGATGAATATATCCAGGAGAATCTCAAGAAAGGCTTTATTCGTCACTCCAATTCCCCAGCAGGGGCTGGGTTTTTCTTCGTCAAGAAAAAGAACGGGTCGTTGAGGCGTTGCATCGACTACAGGGGTTTAAACCACATAACTAGTAAAAATCGTTACCCCCTTCCCCTTATAACCGAACTGTTCGATAAATTACAGGGGGCCAAGATTTTTTCCAAGTTGGATCTACGTGGTGCCTATAACCTGGTGCGCATCAGGAAGGGGGATGAATGGAAGACGGCCTTCAACACGCGTAGTGGACACTACGAATATCTAGTAATGCCTTTCAGCTTATGTAATGCTCCCGCTGTCTTCCAGGATTTCATCAACGACGTCTTTCGTAAGGTACTCAATATTTTTGTTATTGTATACTTGGATGATATCCTGATTTTTTCCAAAGATCTCCAGGACCAAATACGCCACACCTCCTACATCCTTTCCCGTCTCCGTGAACACCTTTGTACGCCAAACTGGAGAAGTGCACCTTTCATACGACCTCTACTCCGTTCCTGGGGTATATCATGTCCGATGAGGGGTTTATGATGGACTCCGGTAAACTTCAAGCAGTCACTGAATGGCCAAGACCCAACTCTCTAAGGGCCATACAACATTTTTAAGGGTTCGCTAATTACTATCGTAAGTTTATACGGAGTTTTTCCATCATTGTGGCACCCCTCACTGCGCTCACCAAAAAAGGAGCTGATCCTTCTGCTTGGTCACCCGAGGCTATCTCCGCCTTCGAGACACTCAAGGAAGCCTTTATATCCGCACCTATTCTCCGTCATCCCAACATCGAACTTCCCTTTGTCCTGGAGGTCGACGTTTCTGATTGCGGCGCTGGTGCCGTTCTTTCCCAGAGACCCACGCCCCAAGATAAGTTACATCCCTGTGCATATTTTTCCAAGAAATTCTCGTCTGCCGAGAGGAACTATGACGTGGGTAACAGGGAACTTCTGGGCGTGAAGATGGCTCTTCAAGAGTGGAGACACCTGCTGGAGGGGTCAAAAGAGCCGTTTACTATTCTCACGGACCACAAGAACCTTCTTTACATAGAGAATGCTCGACGCCCTGGTCCACGACAGGCTCGTTGGGCTCTTTTTTTTTCTCGATTCGATTTTCACCTATTCTAAATTCCCGGGACCAAGAACGTAAAGGCAGACGCACTCTCCCGTATACATTCTTCTGAAGAGAGGCCAGAGGAATCGTTGGAGACTATCCTTCCACATGAGAGGATTCTCGCCACGTCTACTTTCAACAATCTTGACAAGATTTTGCACTCCCAGAGACGCATTCCCAAGGACTTGGTTGTTCCCGACAACAAACTCTTTGTACCACTGGAAATCCTCCCAGGGGAGGTGTAGATGCCGCACAGCCGTGGAGTAAGAACTTCAGAGAAGGCTGATCAGTGATTCATAAAAAACTTTAATGAGACAAAGTGCAAACGGATCCTCTTGACGCGTTTCGGCCCGTCAGGCCTTTGTCCATCCAAATTTGTTCCAGAGGTCCTGTCTTGGGGTCACTCCTCTAAATCTGCAGGTCATCCTGGTTTTAAGAAGACTACTGATCTCATTCGTCGGAATTTCTGGTGCCAAGGATGTCTCAAGATATTCTGGAGTTTACTCGCGCCTGCCCCACGTGCGCTCAAAGCAAGACTCTCCGTCAAAAGCCTCAGGGTTTTCTGTTACCCCTTCCAGTTCCCGACCGCCCCTGGTCCCACATTTCTATGGACTTCATCGTGGAGTTGCCCAGGTCCAGAGGAATGAACACTATCTTGGTGGTCATGGACAGGTTCTCGAAGATGTCCCATTTCATTCCACTTAAAGGATTACCCACCTCCCCCGCCCTTGCTGATATCTTTACGGAGCAGATTTTCCGGATTCATGGGATCCCTTTGTCCGTTGTGTCTGACAGAGGTTCTCAGTTCGTATCCAAATTTTGGAGAGCTTTCACGAAGAGATTGGGCATCTCTTCTTCCTTCTCTTCCGCCTATCATCCTCAGTCCAATGGACAAACGGAGAGAATCAATCAATCCCTGGAGAAGTACCTGAGATGTTTTATATCCGATTTCCAGGATGATTGGGCTCAACTCCTCTCTTGGGCAGAGTATGCCGTCAATTCTGCAAAAAACGAGTCCACCCGGGAGTCACCCTTCTTTATAAATTATGGGTTCCACCCTCCCTGTCTTCCCATCCCCAACATTTCTTCTGGAGTACCAGCCGTAGATGAACGCATTTCTTCCCTCCAAACCGCATGGTCCAGGATTCAGTCTACCCTTCTCAACTCCTCCCGCAGATCGAAATTACAGGCCAATCGTCGTCGTCGTTCGGCACCCAGTTACAAACCAGGGGATTTGGTATGGCTCTCCTCTAGGAATATCCACCTCAAGGTACCATCTCCTAAACTGGCACCTAAGTTCCTGGGACCCTTCCCTATTTGTGAACAAATCAATCCTGTGGCATTCCGGCTCCAACTACCACCCAGTATGAAGATTCCCAATGTCTTTCATGTGTCTCTCTTAAAACCATTTATCTCCAGTCACTTCTTTCCGGATCAGACTCGTAAACCGGATCCCATTACGGTACAAAATAACGAGGAATTTCACTCTCTTTTGGATTCTCGCCTATCCACGGGTCAGCTCCAGTTCTTGGTGCAGTGGAAGGGCTTTGGCTCTGAAGAGAGATCCTGGGTACCTTCAAAGGACATTCATGCCCCGGCCCTTCTTAAGTCCTTCAGGAAGAAGTTTCCAGAGAAACCGTTCTTGGACCGTCCTGAGGCCGTTCCTGAAGGGGGGGGGGGTACTGTCAGGAATCGGCGTTCTCCTCGCTTCCCACACAGAGCACCCCCTCTCCGCAGGGAGCCCCTGGACCCACAAAACAATCCTGCCTTACCGTCCTCCTTGGCTCCTCGCCCCTGCCGCCGTCGCGGGATCACTCCCCTCGGCGTTTCCTTTGCTCAGCGCCGGGCGCGCCCACGCCCTCCTGCACGCACACCTACACGCACGCCAGCCTCAGACGTTATGTGCATGCATTCCCAGCTTACAGAGCACATGCCTAACAGAGCACTTTTAACCACTGCTCCTGCAGTGAGGCATCGCCCCCAATCATCACACAGTTCCATGCAAATCAATGATTACACTCAGCTGGGCTGTAACACCTCCCTCCTATCAGGGAGGACTTCTTGCAGTCCTCCAGGCCTGCCCCCTTTTCCCATTGGCCTGCCCAGCTTTATTATGCCTGTGCTTCCCATCACTCGTCGCTCGACATAGTTCTGTATGGAAGCATTTGACTACTCTCTCAGTGACTCCTCAGGTATTGACGTGGATTGGACGACTACCCCCTCTGGCTCTCGACTTCGGCTCTAGTTGGACTTCGTGACTTCTGGCATCCCTGTAACACGGCTTATACCTTCGGTCATCCGCAACTCTCCTATTACTGATCTTGGCAACGGCAAATACTACTCCTCCTCTACTACCGGTACCGGCAAGTATTGTCTTCATTACTATACCTGGCCTGGCAACACTAACACCACACTCCGGACGCGCTCCCTTTGCTGTGGGTGCGTGTATCCCTACGTCCCACCTCAGCACAGGGGACGGGTCTGGTCTGCGGGCAGCACCGGCGTAACAAGCACACACATCACACACCCCCTGCACCTCACATCCCTCTCCCCCCTTGCACCTCACATCACTCTCCCCCTTGCACCTCACATCACTCTACCCCTTGCACCTCAAATCACCCCCCTTGTACCTCAAATCACCCCCCATGCACCTCAATTCACCCCCCATGCACCTCAAATCACTCCCCATGCACCTCAAATCACCCCCCATGCACCTCAAATCACCCCCATGCACCTCAAATCACCCCCATGCACCTCAAATCACCCCCTTGCACCTCAAATCACCCCCCATGCACCTCAAATCAAACAGTGACTGGGAAACAGTGACTTGGAGACAGTGACTGGGAGACAGTGACTGGGAGACAGTGACTGGGAGACAGTGACTGGGAGACAGTGACTGGGAGACAGTGACTGGGAGACAGTGACTGGGTGACTGGGTGACTTGGTGACAGTGATAGGGTGACAGGGACTGGGTGACAGGGACTGGGTGGGTGGGTGACCGTGACTGGTGGGTGGGTGACAGTGACAGTGACTGGGTGACAGTGACTGGGTGACAGTGACTGGGTGACAGTGACTGGGTGACAGTGACTGGGTGACAGTGACAGGGTGACTGGGTGACAGTAACTGGGTGACACTGACTGGGTGACACTGACTGGGTGACAGGGACGGGGGGCTCGGGTGGGGTGGGGGGCATGGGAGATGAGCTCGTGGTGGACGCCAGGGGAGGTGAGCTCGGGGGGACGCGGGAAGCTGGCCGCAGAGGGAAGCGGTGGGAAGCAGGCTGCAGGAGGAGCTGGCTGTTACTTCCCACTCCGTCCCACATTGGGAGCAGGGGGGGGAGTGGCCGCAGAGGAGCTGGCTGTTACTTCCCCCTCCATCCCACATTGCGAGTGGGGGGGGGGAGGGAGCAGAGGGGAGGGGGAGAGGGTCCTGCGCATGTGCGCCGGGATCGGAGGGGAATTGCCGACGCTTTGCTTTTTGCCATCATCTGATTCCCTACATTTGGATTCATCATTAACTCAGTGCATTCAGGATTGGACTTGTAACTATACATTTTCTATGTACAGCCTTCAATATATGTTTTATTATAAGAATTAATATTTCAGCTTGCGGTGCACTATTTTTCATTAGCGCTGTTTGTTTTTTCACATATATAGTAGAAGGCACTTGGCCGAAACGCGTAGGAGCAGGTGCAGTAGGCAGGACCCCCTGCTTTGTCCCCCTCTAGGGACACGTACACATGCTCTTAGCTTTTGCTCCATGCTCCGTCCATGATTTTGCTGTGTGCCTGACAATTGGTGATGTATGACAATTAGCATATAAGGTTATGAGGTGTGCCATTTTAGGCTGCATATTTCTTGGCTTTTTCATATAACCTTGCACTGTGTCACTGAGACTTTCCCATAGATTCAGTTGCGATTACAATGCTTTGACTACTATGTGATTTGACCTTCTGGCCATAGCCACTTCTGCTTTGGCTTCTTGTCTGTATTAACTACTCGCCTAGTCAGGAACACTAGAGTACATTTTCTGTCAGATTTGACATGATCTATTGTTGGAGGATACATGCTTAGTTTTGTACGTACAGGGGATCCATGCCTTGTTTTAATCATTCTCTGCTTTCTTTTATCTTTGTTCTGTGACAGTTGTTTAATAAAGATATTGTGTATTTTTGTACTCTGAATTGGTATACTAGAGTGCTTTTGTTTGGGGCTATTCCTTCTCCCACTATATTTACTGGCCCATTTAGCACCACCGACTTATCATTGCATATTGATTTACAAGTCGGTATTTAGTATCATTCATTTGTCTTGTGGATGCGGGGTCCGCTCTCTCTCTTACAATATATATATATATAGAGCAGTATTTTGCCAAAGACCTTTACATACATGCACATATGTAACTGGATATATGGATCTATGTCTGCTTGATGGTTTGCTCTTGTTTGTTTCTATTTACACACCTGCTTTCATAAACCCATACATTTTGAATCTTTGGGCTGATACTGGTCAGCTTTCGTCCTGCTCTGTGTCTGAATTTTACATGGTGAGAACTTGAACAGTAGATTTTTATTTATATATATATATATATACTGGACACCTAACAAGCTCCTATTGAACCCCCAAAATAACCACAACATATATATAAGCATATGAGTGTCACAGAGGAGTGCTACTGAGCATGGCCATATATATTTAAAACCAGAGACAGAACATAAAACACAGACAGAGCTCAGTGCACATCCAGTGAAACTCATACACGGTACAGTGCCTAAATATATATGTATAAATATCTATTAAATAAAATGGTCTTTTAGTTTAACATTTTGGCCAAATTGTTGTAAGCCCCTGAGCCACTGCACGGCAGACCACATTCTAAAGGGTCCCTAACACTAATATAAATTCTTAATAACCTGTGCAATACCAGGAAGAATGATTTATAATAAATCTGTCAATATTAGTTGCAAAATTCTAAGTCTGATTGAAGCTTTTATTCACCTGTACATTACCAGGGAAAGCTCTCTGTATTAGATTTGTCACAATCATACTGCAAGCAAGCAAGTTCCCCTGAGAGTGGGAGATGCTATGTGTCACGGTAGCTTATGACAGGCTGTAATTTACACCAAAATATATATAAATATATATATACCTGGGTTTGAACTGGGACGAGACTTAGATATGATAAAATGTAATTTATTCCTTGATAAAGGTGAACACACAAAAATGTACAAATAACAGCAAAATATAGACACTTACTTAAAAGATGAAAATAATGAAAACAGTCCCATCTGGACTGGCAGTTTCATGCAGCAATCAGCCCAAGACACTGCATGGCATTTCTTCTCAGCAATCAAGATGGTATAGCACAACAGGCCTGATGACATGCAGGCATGCAGACAATGAACACGTGAAGACTTTTTGCATGAAGACAATGAAGACAATGAACACACTGGGTAAAGGGTGGCTCTGACTTATATATCATTTTAACCCTTCTCTTAACCCACGGCGCCGAGCCGTCTAGCAAAAGTCCCTTTGAAGCTTCTTGAAGCAGCTTGGGACTTCCAGTGTTTAGTGCGAAGTATAACACTTAAACTGGTTATTTCCTTTGGTCACTAGGCCAAGCATAAACAATTAGCAATTTAGCCTGTGATGACCAGGCTATGTAAATTCTAGCTTTCCTGCTCATTATCATAGCAGGGGGGTTGCAGTTTCTCAGAACTCAACCAAAATTTCATATTTGCTGCAAATCACTGCATAACTTCAGTTCAGTAAACCGTACAGGCAGGTGAGACATATTAATACATTCCATCACACCTGACGCTCGCAGAGAGACCAAATATTACAGTGTAATATGAAAATTAATAGAGATTTTAATATCTGGCACTTAGTAGCGGTTAAATATACAGTGTTTAGACTCAAAAATGGACTAAATCCCATGAATACACATATGTAATTCTTAGCATGTTCAGCCAAGGACATCTCATAATATTCGTATTTTTAATAAGGTCACTCATTCGGATTTTCTGCTTGGGAGCCCCACCCTGGCCCCCATCAATAAACCCCTTTGAAGCAGGCTTTTGGCTTCCATTGTAAGTGTGAAGAACAAACACTGAACCATTCCTTGTGCCTGCCTCCCGCATAAACAATTAGGTAATTACCTTTTGCTCACTGGTGCTATGTGTCACACCTAAACCCAGACCTCCTGAATCCTCTGGGTCCCTTTTGATATGCACTTCCAGAGAGGAAGCTTGCATAGGCAAGTGACACCCGCTCATATGCACAGCATTTGGTTCTGGTATGCATTACAAAGGGCAGGCAGAGGCAATTAGCATTCTGCCTGTACATTTCAAAAACTGCCCCAGACAGGCACTTTATCAAAAATATATGTTCCCCTTATGACAAAGTTATATTTTTAATATGTGGGTACTTGGGGGGTTCCCCTGAGGCTGCACCCCAAGACTCAGGGTGCTGGCTTACTCCGTTCCCAAATTACCAGTTTTCCCGTAACTGTTCATTCAGCACTGCATATAAGATTAACCCCTTAAGTCCCAGTGGGTGTGTTATGCAGACACTGATTAAAACCAGATATTACAATGGGACAGGGGAATAAGCATTTTCATTGTGTAACAAGGGTTAAATCACATTTCTGGACCTCGGCCCAGTTAACCCCTTGTCTCCCTGGCGAGGTTAGAGGGGGACAATTGGGGGGGTAACCCCGTTAATCCCGGGCCAAACCCTCACGATCGTCACATTATGGAGTGAGTGTATATATATATATATATATATATATATGTTACGCCGGTGCTGCCAGCAGACCAGACCCGTCCCCTGTGCTGAAGGGGGAGGTAGGAATACACGCACGCGCAGCAAAGGGAGCGTGTCCAGAGTGTGGTATTAAGCATTGCCAGGCCAGATGTAAGTAACGTAGACAATACTTGCCGGTACCGGGTATAGGAGTAAAATAGTGATTGCCTTGCCGAGGTCAGGGAGCAGAGAGATGAGGAAGATTGAAGTTCAAGCCGTGATCGTGGGACGCCAGAGAATACATAGTCCAAGGAGAGCCAAAGTCGAGAGCCAAAGGGGATAGTCGTAGTAGCCATGTCAAAACCTGTAGAAACCGAGAGTACACCAAACACTACCATACAGAGACTATGTCGAGTGATGAGCGAGGGCTCAGAGATGCTAGATAAGGCTGGGCTGACCAATCAGAGATGGAGGCGGGTCAGGAGGACTGCAGGGAGCCTCTCTGGATAGGTGTGCCTGATACAACCCAGGTGAGCACTGGTAGCACCCTGATTACACCTGTGAGGTGTACGGGGGCAGAGCCTCACAGCAGGAGTGGAAGAAGAAGTGTGGATGCTGGGCGTGCGCTCTGTAAGCTGCGTGTGCACGCGACCAGCATTGGAGGAGAACACACATGTGCGCGTGGGACAGAGGACCCGCGCCTGCCACTGAGAAGGAGGAGGAGCAGTGGAACCACCGGGAAGAGGGGCCCTGTGGCGAGGGAGGAGCTGACAGCCCATGGAGGCAGGTAAGCGGAGGTTGCGCTGCGTGCCCTGAGTCTCCCTGAGGGTAGTCTGTGTGTTGCGCGGACGGCGCTGAGAAATCAGATTCTTAACAGTACCCCCCTCTTCAGGAACGGCCTCTGGACAGTCCTCAAAAGGTTTCTCTGGAAACCTCCTTCTGAAGGCTCTAAGAAGAGCCGGGGCGTGGATGTCCTTTAAAGGAGCCCAATACCTCTCTTCGGGTCCAAATCCTTTCCATTGTACCAGGAACTGGAGTTGACCCCTGGACATGCGGGAATCCAATAGAGATTGAACCTCATATTCTTCGTAATTTTGGATGGTAACTGGATCCGGCTTGCGAGTCTGGTCCGGGAAGAAATGACTGGAGACGAAAGGTTTTAAGAGAGAAACATGAAAAATATTGGGGATCTTCATACTGTGTGGTAGCTGGAGGAGAAATGCCACAGGATTGATCTGTTCTAAAATAGGAAAAGGACCCAGGAATTTAGGTGCCAATTTTGGGGATGGTACCTTTAAGTGGATATTTTTAGAGGAGAGCCATACCAAATCCCCTGGCCTGTACCTGGGCGCAGGACGACGGCGACGATCGGCCTGAAGTTTAGATCTGCGGGAGGAGTCGAGAAGGGTAGTGAGAATTCTGGACCCTGCTGCTTGGAGAGAAGAA
Organism: Ascaphus truei; assembly: GCF_040206685.1. Lineage (NCBI taxonomy): Eukaryota > Metazoa > Chordata > Amphibia > Anura > Ascaphidae > Ascaphus > Ascaphus truei. The sequence continues at coordinate 224,580,188 of NC_134487.1, forward strand.
ATGCATTCGTCTACGGCCAGTAAGCAAGAAGGAATGTTGGTGATGGGCAAGCAGGGAGGGTGAAACCCATAAATTATAAAAAAGGGCGACTCACGGGTGACTTCATTCTTGGCAGAATTAACAGCATACTCCGCCCAAGGAAGGAGTTGAGTCCAATCATCGTGGGAATCAGAAATAAAGCATTTTAGGTACTTTTCCAGGGACTGGTTGATTCTCTCAGTCTGTCTATTGAACTGTGGATGATAAGCAGAGGAGAAGGAGGAAGAGATGCCCAATCTCTTGGTGAAAGTTCTCCAAAACTTGGACACAAACTGGGACCCTCTGTCAGAAACAATGGAGGAAGAAATCCCATGAATCCAAAAAATTTGATCCGTAAAGATATCAGCAAGGGCGGGAGAGGTGGGTAGACCTTTCAGTGGAATAAAATGGGCCATTTTAGAGAATCTATCCACGACCACCAAGATTGTGTTCATTCCTCTGGATTTGGGCAACTCCACAATGAAATCCATCGAAATATGAGACCAGGGACGGTCGGGGACTGGTAGAGGTAACAGAAAACCTTGGGGTTTTTGACGGGATGTCTTGTTCTGTGCACAGGTAGGGCAAGCACGGGTAAATTCCAAAATATCTTGGGACATTTTAGGCCACCAAAAGTTGCGACAAATAAGGTCAATAGTCTTTTTAAGACCTGGATGACCTGCGGATTTAGAAGAGTGGCCCCAACTCAGGACTTCGGGAACAAATTTGGGGGGTACGAAGAGTTTGTTGTCAGGAACCGCCAAGTGCTTAGGAATGTGTCTCTGAGAATGCATAATCTTATCAAGGTTCTTGAAGGTAGATGTGGTGAGAATCCTCTCCCGTGGAAGGATGGTCTCCAAGGACTCCTCTGGTCTCTCCTCAAAGGAATGTTGTCTGTAAAGTGCTTCTGCCTTTACGTTTTTTGTCCCGGGAATATAAGAAAGGTGAAAATCGAATCTGGAAAAGAAAAGAGACCAACAAGCCTGTCGTGGACCAAGGCGTCGGGCATTCTCGATGTAGAAAAAGAAGGTTTTTGTGATCCATGAGGATAGTAAACGGCTCTTTCGATCCCTCCAAGAGATGTCTCCACTCTTGGAGATGAACAAAGTGGAGGATCCAGGGCACTACGGATTTGTAGAAAATAAATTTATTCTAGGCACACACAACGTTTCGAGCTCTACAAAGCTCTTCCGCCTGTCACTTGAGAAAAAGCTTTGTACAGCTCGAAACGTTGTGTGTGCCTAGTATAATTTTCTTTTCTACAAATCCGTAGTGCCCTGGATCCTCCACTTTGTTCATATACTTTGAAATTATACCAGACAGGTTTTTTCCCTGAACCACAGAGCACCGGTACCTCTAATCGCAAGTATATTGCTTTTATTAGGTGTGCATATTTAGGTGTGCAGACATAACTCTTCATTTGAATCCACTCTTGGAGAGCCATCTTCACGGCCAGGAGCTCCCTGTTACCCACGTCGTAATTCCTCTCAGCAGATGAGAACTTCTTGGAGAAGTATGCACAGGGGTGTAACTTGTCTTGGGGCGTAGGTCTCTGAGACAGAACTGCTCCTGCGCCGCAATCGGAGGCGTCAACTTCCAACATGAAGGGGAGATCGATGTTAGGATGACAGAGGATAGGGGCGGATACAAAAGCTTCCTTGAGTACCTGGAAGGCGGACAGAGCCTCGGGTGACAAAGCAGCTGGATCGGCCCCTTTCTTCGTAAGAGCTGTGAGGTGTGCCACAATGGTAGAAAAATTACGTATAAACTTCCGATAGTAATTCGCGAATCCCAAAAAGCGTTGTATGGCCTTGAGGGTATTGGGTCTTGGCCATTCAGTCACTGCCTGAAGTTTACCGGAATCCATCATAAAACCCTCGTCAGAAATGATGTAGCCCAGGAATTGAGTAGAGGTCTGAGGAAAGGTGCACTTCTCCAGCTTGGCGTACAAATGGTGTTCACAGAGACAAGAGAGAATGTAGGAAGTGTGACAAATATGATCCTGGAGATCCTTGGAAAAAATCAATATGTATCCAAGTAAACTATTACAAAAATGTTGAGTATCTTACGAAAAACGTTGTTAATGAAGTCCTGGAAGACTGCTGGAGCATTATATAGGCCGAAGGGCATTACAAGGCTCGTAGTGGCCGCTACGTGTGTTGAAAGCCGTCTTCCATTCGTCCCCCTGTCTGATGCGCACCAGATTATAGGCCCCACGAAGATCCAACTTGGAAAAGATCTTTGCCCCCTGTAATTTATCGAAAAGTTCGGTAATTAGGGGAAGAGGGTAACGATTCTTAATGGTGATGCGGTTCTGTAGCGGGGGAGGCAAGGGGTTAACTAATATGATGTTCAGTACTGTGTTTTTGCCCCTGCGTGAGCCCCAATATCTGTCCCCCCCCCTCAAATGTATATTGTTTCCATTTTCAGTCTTTGCACCCACCTAGGCTCTAGGAACAGGTCGGGGAGGAAATGGTTAATGATATGTGCGTGTTTATAGTCTTTTGTCCCTTTTCCCGCCTTTGCAGTCCCCATTTTGCAGCTTCTCCATAGGCCGCCATTGAAGCCCCATACAAGTCAATGGGAATTTCCGTGGTTTGGGCCTGATATCAGAGAAGACCTACAGGTGGCGCCAGAGAGGAGGAGTGGCGGTTCCCCATTGAAAGTCAATGGCGCAATGGGTTTCAATGAGGATTCCTCGATGCCGACCTCCGGAGACGAACTGGCAGCCCTCCAACCCGCAAAGCCGCAAGAGCGGAAACCCTTTCAAAAAAGAGCTTTGATCAATCCCCGGTCAAGTTCACGTGCAATTAGCGTGGGAAACTTCTAGGGCACCCCGGAATAAAGTTCTTGTTGGCCCTAGATCCCAGGACCCCCTCACTCGATCCCAACAGGGTCCAACGGTCGATGACCCCGGGAAAGGGTCGCGCCAGACCGAAAGGTCCTACCATTGGCCCATTCATTTCCTATGGCGGCGCCGGCCATTGATTCCAATGGGGAAATGCCGCGTGTTTAAACGGCTAAGTTAAAAGAAGGTAAAACTGTAGCCCTGGAACTCCGGTTCTGCGGAGACTAGAAAGCCAGGATTTGGCCAGCAGATAGTCTTAGCATCGGCTTGATTGCATGGCAAATCCTGACCCTCTCTGATCAGCAGAACGGAGTCGGGGTAATTGTTGAATTGTGTGATTCTGCCATTAACTTCAATGGCGGAGAAATGTATCTTGGTTAAAAAGGCATTTAAACCCATTTTCTGTAACTCCGGTTTGGTGGGTCCTAGCGAGCTGAAACTTGGCCACAATGGAGAGTACCCTCCGGCATTAGGGTCGGGCAAGTTCTGGTCCGCTCAGCCCACCCGAACGGATTATTTTGATATAACCATGATTGTCAGAAATATTGTATTTTGTATCTGGCATAAAAGCCCAGGAAAAGAGATGGGCTCTGTAATATGCTAAATGGTCAGGGTGCGACAAGTGGTCTACAATGGGCCCTTAGTCAAAGGCTCTCCCCCCACCCTGCATGTGAATGCCAGGGCGGAGGAGAACAATCCCTGAGTACGTATGCAAAGATTGTGTGTCAAACCTTTAACAAAGGCTATGATTGGCCAGTGATCAGCCTAGCAGACCCAAAGACGCCTTTGATTTAGTGTGTTGAAATCCCATGTTACGGTATAGGACTCAAACCCTATATAAATGAGGGTTAGCTCTATATCCAGTGTTATTCGTTGTGACTTCGTTTTGTATCCTGAATGAATTGCCAGTCCCGTTCCTGACTGCTTCATTTCCCAAACCCTAAGTAAGTGTCCATATCTTGTGCGTTAATTGTATAATTCTGTGTGTTCACCTTTTCCAAGGAATAAACTTTCTTTATTATATCTTAGTCGCATTCAGTTCAACCCAAAGTAATTTTTGTGTGTATATTATAACCCTGTCCGACGCTACCGTCACAGGTTCAACCCCCTGTAATCGATTTAAGGTCTTAACGAGCCATTTTTCTTTTTCATGAAGAAAAAGCCAGCCCCTGCTGGGGAGTTGGAAGGGCGAATGAAACCTTTCTTGTGGTTCTCCTGGATATATTCATCCATGGCCTGTGACTCTGGTAGTGATAAGGGGTAAGTCTTGGACTTGTGCAAGCAGTAACCTGGAACAAGATCGATCGGGCAATCGTAGGTCCTGTGAGGTGGCAAAAAATCTGACTGGACCTTATTGAAAACGTCCCGGAACTGGTGGTAGACAGGGGGAAGGGTAATCTCAGGGACGGAGGTATTGGCCAAGAGTTGGAAAGCCTCGCCTGACCTCGGATTCCAAGTGATGGGGGAAGAGGAAGTCCAGTCAATCTGCGGATTGTTAAGCTGTAACCAGGGAAGACCAAGGGTAATGGGTGTTCCAGGAGCATGGATGGCATCGAGGACTAAGGTCTCCTTGTGAGGGTGTGAGGTCAGAAGGAGAGGGACCATATCTAAGGAGATGTATGCAGTGGTAAGGGGAAGTCCATCTATACCGACCAGTGCAATGGGAGTTTTCTTTCTCATGAGCGGTATGTGGTTCAGCCTGGCGAATTCTAGATCCACAAAGTTTCCTCCTGCTCCAGAGTCAATAAACGCTGCGGTCGAGGTCTGAAACTTATCGCCTGTAAGAGAGACGGGTATGGTGAATTTCTTAGGGAGTTCTCCCTTATGGAGGGGACGAGGAGACATGACACCCAGAGACAGCCCCTCCATACTCACTGGGTGTTCCCATTTTCCCGGCCGCAGGGGGCATTCCTGGACCAGGTGTTCAGCAGATCCGCAGTAGAAACACAATCCCCCGGCATAGCGGAATTGCCGTATAGGTGTGCGGATGCGTTGTACCCCCAATTGCATCGGCTCCGGTGGCTCCGGGACAGGACGAAGAGGAGTGATAGCACTAGTAACCGCAGGGGTACTGCCAGGAGGAAGGGAGGTTGAAAATGATGAAAGCGAGTGCGCTGACGCTCGGAGTGGTATACCTGGATACGTTGATCAACTCGGACTGCTAGTTTGATGAGAACCTCACATTGATCTGGCCTGGGTTGACAAGCGAGTTCATCCTTGATGGGATCTGCCAGGCCTTGCCAGAATACAGAGTTGAGAGCCTCCTGCCCCCAGTTAGTCTCGGCTGCGAGGGTTCGAAACTCCACGGCATACTGCATCACCGTTGGTCGCCCTTGGGTAATCTGTAGGAGAGAAACAGATGCCATCTCCCGGCGTGCGGGAGAATCGAACACTTGCAGGAATTCATCCTTAAAGGCCGGGTAATCCTGGGTAAAGTCAGATTTTCGCTCCCAGACCGGGGAAGCCCAAGCCAGGGCGCTGCCCGTTAGGAGATTATAAATGTAGGCTACCTTCTTTCGTCCAGTATCGAAGAGATAGGGGGCCATTTCAAACTGCACCTCACACTGATTGAGGAAACCCCTACATTGTTGTGGTTCGCCTGTGTAAGGCTTGGGGGCGGAATTTTTACATCAGAGCTGCTAGCTGCGCTTGCGGGCTGGGGATTAACAGCAGGAGAGGAAGCAGCTGGTACTCACGCCGAGAGTACGACAACTTGACGTGTAAGTGCCACAATTTGTTCCGCCATGGCTTGTTTTTGCTGAAGCAGATCAGAGAGAAACTGCCTTTCTTCAGTCTGGTCTGCGTCTTGTGGGCTCGACATAATGTTACGCCGGTGCTGCCCGCAGACCAGACGTGTCCCCTGTGCTGAAGGGGGAGGTAGGAATGCATGCACCTGCAGCAAAGGGAGCGGGTCTGGAGTGTGGTATTAAGCGCTGCCAGGCCAGATGTAAGTAACGTAGACAATACTTGCCGGTACCGGGTATAGGAGTAGAATAGTGATTGCCTTGCCGAGGTCAGGGAGCAGAGAGATGAGGAAGGTTGAAGTCAAAGCCGTGATTGTGGGACGCCAGAGAATACGTAGTCCAAGGAGAGCCGAAGTCGAGAGCCAAAGGGGATAGTCGTACGAGCTGTGTCAAAACCTGTAGAAACCGAGAGTACACCAAACACTTCCATACAGAGACTATGCCGAGCGATGAGTGAGGGCTCAGAGATGCTAGATAAGGCTGGGCTGACCAATCAGAGATGGAGGCGGGTCAGGAGGACTGCAGGGAGCCTCTCTGGATAGGTGTGGCTGATACAACCCAGATGAGCACTGGTAGCACTCTGATTACACCTGTGAGGTGTACTGGGGCAGAGCCTCACAGCAGGAGTGGAAGAAGAAGAGTGGATGCTGGGCGTGCGCTCTGTAAGCTGCGTGTGCACGCGACCAGCATTGGAGGAGAACACAAGTGTGCGGGCGGGACGGAGGACCCGCGCCTGCCACTGAGAAGGAGGAGGAACGGTGGGACCGACAGGAGGAGGGGCCCTGCGGCGAGGGAGGAGCTGACGGCCCATGAAGGCAGGTAAGCGGAGGTTGCGCTGCATGCCCTGAGTCTCCCTGAGGGTAGTCTGTGTGTTGCGCGGATATATATATGCTAGCTGATATACCCGGCGTTGCCTGGGATGTAATGTTATCTCTCCCCTCCCCCTCTCTCTCCCACCTCTATCTCTCTCCCCTCTTCCTGTCCCCCTCTCTCTCTCTGTCCCCCTCTCTCTCTCTCTCCCTTCCCCCCTCTCTCTCTCTTCCCTCCCCCTCCCTCTCTTCCCTCCCCCCTCTCTTCCCCTGTCTCCCTCCTCCCGTTCACATGAATTCTGCCCCCCCCCCCATTTACAGCTCCGGTCCCTCCCCCTTCCATTTACAGGTCCGGTTCCCCGCCCCCCCTTTACAGCTTCATGCAGTGTGTGTGCGGCAGTGAGTGTGTGTGTGCCAGTCAGTGTGGGCGCGTCAGTGTGTGTGTGTGCGCGTGCGGCAGTCAGTAGGTGTGTGTGTGCGAGTGCCAGTCAGTGTGTTTGTGTGTGTGTGTGCACGCGCCAGTCAGTGAGTGTGTGTGATCACATGCCAGTCAGAGTGTGTGTGCGCCACGCCAGTCAGTGTGTGCGTGTGTGTGTGCGCGCGCGCCAGTCAGTGTGTGTGTGTGTGCGCGCGCGACAGTCAGTGTGTGTGTGTGTGTGCGCGCGTGCAAGTCATTGTGTGTGTGTGTGTGTGCGCGCCAGTCAGTGTGTGTGTGTGTGTGTGCGTGCGCCAGTCACTGTGTGTATCTGTGCGCGCGCCAGTCAGTGTGTGTGCGTTAGTCAGTGTGTGTGTGCGTCAGTCAGTGTGTGTGTGTGTCAGTCAGTGTGTGTGCGTCAGTCAGTGTGTGTGTGTGCGTCAATCAGTGTGTGTGCGTGAGCCAGTCACTGTGTGTGTGTGCACGTCAGTCAGTTTGCGTGAGCCAGTGTGTGTGTGTGTGCGCGCGACAGTCAGTGTGTGTGTGCGTGCGGCAGGCAGTCAGTGTGTGTGTGTATGTGGGTTTGTGTGTGTGCATCAGTCAGTGTGTGTGTGTGTGTGTGTGTGTGTGTGTGTGTGCGCGCCAGTCAGTGTGTTTGTGTGTGCGTCAGTCTGTGTGTGTGCGCGTCATTCAGTGTGTGTGTGTGTGCGTCAGTCAGTGTGTGTGTGCGTCAGTCAGTGTGTGTTTGTGTGCGGCAGTCAGTGTGTGTGTGCGTGCGTTAATAGTGTTTGGCGGCCATTTTAGCATAGTATCGGTGAATATTTAATCATGTGTGAAGGGTGTAATTTTGGGATCGGGCGGGTATGGATGAAGGTGGGCAATAAATATGTAATGGTGCTGGAAGGAGAGTAAGTATTTTTATATGTATTTAATATTTTGTGAAGGCGGCTATTTTCAGTACTGGTCGACAGGGTAATGCTGATGGTGGCAAATGTGGGAGAAGATTGTGTTTGTCGGGAAGGGGGCCATTTTAAGATAGTATGGCTGGTAAGTAAGGGGGACAATTAATATTGTTTGGCGGCCATTTTAGCATAGTATTGGTGCAGTGTGTGAAATTAATATTTAACTATGCGTGAACGGTGTCATTTTTGGAGCGGTCGCGTATTTATTCGTGTTGGGCATTTTGATGAAGGTGGGCAATAAATATGTAATGGGGCTGGAAGGAGAGTAAGTATCGTGCGAGAAGGCAGAGGGAGTGATTTGTGAGCGGTGGCGTGGCGTTGGGCATGAAGGCAGCCATTGCGGAGCGGGCGTGTGGACATGGCAGTAGCGGTGGACACAGTTGCGATCGGTGGCGTGGCTGGGTAAGAGGGGGGGGGGGTGGACATGACATTAGCGGTTACACAGTAAGTGGGCTGCTGATGGGGTAAGCGGGGACATAGCTGAGCGTGTGGGATAGCGGAGACACAGTAAGGGGAGTGCTGATGTGGTAACTTGTGAGAGCGTGGACGGGTAAGAGTGGTGGTGGACATCAGAGAGTGTGTTAAACTTAGCAAGGTTATGGGTAACAGGGGTGGTGGACAGCAGAGAGTGTGTTAAACTTACCAAGGTGGGTGGCTGAGTCCGCAGGGGTGATTCAGCAGGGAGAGTGTCAGAGTGTTATGGTGAGTCTGCAGGGGTGAGACTGTCTGTGGAGTAGGTGTGTCTGTGATGCCAGCGTACCTCTTAGCCAATGAGAGCCATGGGGGAGGCATGTCACAGTGGAGTAGGTGTGTCCGTAATGGTCAGCGTACCTCTTGGCCAATGAGACCCGTGGGGGAGGCGGGGCATGGGCGGGTGGACCGAGGGACCAATGAAAATCCCAACATCTACTAACAATCAAGCAAATTTCATTTTTATATATATATAAATATGTTACTGCAATAGATGCCCCCTAGCATCCCATTGACACGCCCCGGTCCCATTGACACGCTTCCCCATCCCACTGACATGCCCCCCCCGCTGCCTGGCACTCGCAAATTTCTTCTAGCAAGGACAAAATTGGTCTCCTATTTACATGAGCGTGACGTTTCTGCGCATGAGTGCCAGCTTACCCGCTCCGCTCTTCCCTTCACCCTGGTCGCAGACTAAGGCTGCGTCTATACTTAGGCAGACGGAGCGGAATGGAGAGGCGCGCGCACGCTGCGCGCTCACATCTATGGTCCTCTTTGAGGATGCCTATAGATGGCGCCAGCGCGCACGTCAGAGCTGGCAAAGGCGCGAAATTGAAGACAGAGCCAAGTGATTTTTTGAGAGATGGCATGATCACATGACCTGTCTTCTCCAATCAAAGTGAAGTCATTTTGCCTCATAAGTACAGTACATACAGTTTGTCAATCACTTGTCAGTTTGCTGATCCTGTTGTCACTTGTCCCTTGCTGATCTTGTTGTCACTTGTCCCTGTAAAAAGTTTCTCAGCCATGGATCCTGTCAAAATTGATCAATTGATTTCACAGGTGTTCCTGAGGGATGCCTTGTGGAATCAGCGCTCCAGAGTGTATCACGACAGAAATGTCCATGATAAGCTCTGGAACGAGATAGCACAAATATTGGGCATTACAAGTACATGCATACCCCGCTTTAACATACGCAATGGGACCGGAGCATGTACAGTATGTAAAGTGAAAATGTACTTAACGTGAAGCACTGCCTTTTTTCCACTTTACAATGCATGTACTGTACTGCAAACATCATATATGTGCATAACTGATGTAAATAATGCATTTGTAACCAAAATTAATACAGTAGGCTTTATTCAAATAAAATGAATGGGAGCAAGTAAGGAGGTGAGAGGCGCACACGCGGGTCAGTACTGTATAGCAGCTCTCTCCTTCTCGCAGTCTCTCTCCTTCTTGCAGTCTCTCTCTCTGACTCAGTCAGTCTCTCTCACTCAGTCTCTCTCTCACTCAGTCAGTCTCTCTCACTCAGTCAGTCGCACTCTCTCTCACTCAGTCAGTCTCTCTCTCACTCACTCAGTCAGTCACGCACTCTCTCTCATGCACTCAGTCACACACACACGCACTCAGTCACACACACACACACACACACACACACACACACACACACACACACACACACACACACACACACACACACACACACACACACACACACACACACACACACACACACAGTCACTCAGTCACACACTGTCACTCAGTCACACATTGTCACACAGTCACACACAGTCACACTCAGTCACACAGTCACTCAGTCACAAACTGTCACTCACACACAAACACACACACACACACACACTCAGACACACACACACACACACACACACACACACACACACACACACACACACACACACACACACACACACACACACACACACACACACACACACACACACACACACACATTGTCACTCAGTCACACACACACACATTGTCACTCAGTCACACACACACACACACATTGTCACTCAGTCACACACACACATTGTCACTCAGACACACACACACACACACACACACACACACACACACACACACACATTGCCACTCTGTCACACACACACACACACACACACACACACACATTGCCACTCTGTCACACACACACACACACACACACACACACACACACACACACACACACACACACACACACACACACACACACACACACACACACACACACACACACACACACACACACACACACACACACACACACACTGTCACTCAGTCACACACACACACACACACACACACACACACACACACACACACACACACACACACACACACACACACACACACACACACACACACACACACACACAGACACAGACACACACAGACATACAGAAGCAAAGATTGCAGCAGAAGATCTTCTCATCCCCCTCACTATAGCTCCTTAGTTCACATCACATGCAATATTTCGCAGCAGACAGGAGGGAGGAGGGAGGAGGGGGGAGGAGAGAGGAGGAAGCAGAGCCAAGAGCTGCAGTGAGTGCGGGCGGAATCACTGGTTTAGCTGCTGATTTATGGAGCGGGAGTGCAGGGGGAACAGAGACAGATGGGAGGGGGAACGGAGACAGATGGGAGGGGGAGGGCAGAGGGAACGGGAAGATCGGGCGCAACTGTCAGGAATCGGCGTTCTCCGCGCTCCCCACACAGAGCACTCTCTCCCCTCAGGGAGTCCCTGGACACACAAAACAATCCTGCCTTACTGACCTCCGAGACTCCCCGCCCCTGCCGCCGTCGCGGGATAACTCCCCCCGGGCGATTCCTCTGCTCAGCGCCGGGCGCGCCGACGCCCTCCTGCACGCACACCTGCACCATCCACTGGCTCGGTCCACGCGCGTACATGCGTTACGGAGTGCGCTCATTCTGCACACTCTTCTTCCTGTCCCCTGGACCTCACGCTCTGCCCCCGCACACCACACGAGCATACTCAGGTTACCAACAAGACTCAGCTGGCCTGTTATGCCTGCACCAATCTGCAGTGTCTCCCTTTAGCTCTTCCTGTCCCGCCTCCGTTCCTAATTGGACCTTCCTGCTTTATCTAGCTCCTCTCTGCTCTCAGTCTTTGCTCGACATAGTCTCTGTATGGAAGTACTTCTGGATTCTCTCAGTGTTTTCACAGGTTCTGACGCGGCTTGTACGACTACCCCCTCTGGCTCTCGATCTCGGCACTCCTTGGACAACGCTCACTCTGGTAACCCCTTGAACATGGCTTGGACTACGACCTATCTCCGCTCTCCACTCCCTGACCTCGGCAAGGCATTCTTCACTCTATCTCTACAACCGGTACCGGCAAGTATTATCTACCTTACTACACCTGGCCTGGCAACACTTTATACCACACTCCGGACACGCTCCCTTTGCTGCGGGTGCGTGTATTACCACTTCCCCCTTCAGCTCATGGGACGGGTCTGGTCTGCGGGCAGCACCGGCGTAACAGCACCATAATAGGGACAAGCATGAAGGAGGTTGTTGAGCTGCGCACGCCGCCGCATGCGCACGCCGCCCCCTGGTGTCCGTACTCGCGAAGCACACGTACGTACACAGGGGTATGGTGCAACTAAAAATAAATGTACGTACTTGTGAGTGTACTTAAAGCGGGTGTACGTAAAACGGGGTATGCCTGTATGTATATAAATTTCATATGAATTAAACTTTTGTTCAATATCAAAAAAAAATATTGACGAATGCGCAATATAATTATTTATTTGTATACCTCATAGCGTACGCCATATCTTCCCTTTATATATTCTTAATTTACCTCATACCGTACGCCATATCTTTCCCTAATGTATTCTTAATTTACCTCATACCGTACGCCATATCTTCCCCTAATGTATTCTTAATTTATCTCATAGCATACGCCATATCTTCCCTTAATGTATTTTTTTGAAGTACATAAATGTTTTAATTTTTTTTTATTAGATAAAGAGGCACGTGGTAAGTGGAAGACTCTTCGTGACTAATTTAGGAGGGAGTTAAAAAAAAGTTAAGGAGGAGGCGCATGCGCGGCGGCAAGGAGCATGGTTGTGTAACTTGAGAGCTCCGTGCCCCACTAATAGATAAAGCAAGAAAAAACCCATAAAAACAAGCAATTTCACCCACATTTCAAAAGAACTTGCTCAATAAACACCAGAGATGTCAAAGCAAGTCTCAGAAACACAGAGGAAAATGGGTCTGCCAGACTACTTCGGCGGAACAAGGAAAAATAAAGCAGCCCCAGTAATGGCGCCATCTTCAAACCAGGTATCGGAATCAGAACACGAAGGAGAAGAAGAGGAAAGTGATAACCAGGAGATGTTACCGGTGAGAAGATGTGACTTTAACCGGCTATATAAGGACTTGAAAACCTTATTACAGGCTGAAATTAAAGAATTAAGAAAAGAGGTGGGGAATCTAGGAGAGAGGACGGGGGAACTAGAGACCCAACTAGATATAACCACTAAGGCAACAAGGAAAACCGAAAAAAAGACTACAGACCTGCAACACCAAATCAATGAACTAAGGGACAGACAGGAAGACGCAGAAAACCAGGACAGGAGAAATAATATAAGCATTAGACGAGTACCGGAGACTGTGGGAGACTGCGAAGACTTCGTGTCCAGGTGGCTTGAGAGTCTGCTCCCAGATAACCCCAAAGGAAAAATGGAGATGGACAAATGCCACAGAGCGCTACGATCGAGGCCACTGCAATCTGAGCAACCCCGAGATGTTATAGTGCGGCTGCACTACTACTCGACGAGGGAAGCAGTGCTGCAGAAAACAAGAGCCACACCAGTAACCGAATTCGAAGGCGCCCGGATGACCATCTTTCAAGATCTGTCCCCGACCATCCTGTTAAGAAGGCGACAACTAATGCCAATAACGAAGACACTCAGGGACAATGCCATACGAGACAGGTGGACCTTTCCATTCGGGCTGTTAGTCTTCCGAAACGGGAGAACGGTCTCTATGAAAGACCCAGAAGAAGGAGCCGGGTTTTTACACAGGCTGGGCCTCAAGGACATCCCGAACGGGGGCACAAGAGAAGCAGAAGCCCCAGAACAAACTTGGTCGACCGTGGGAAGCTCCCCCAAGGCACGGGGAGACAAGAGCTGAAGACAGCATGACCAGCAAACTAAAAATACGAAATACTCACAAGTTGGACCAGTTCGACATTTTAAAAGGTCCCCAAATGGTTAATAAAGTTGTTGCAAAAGTTGCTGTTAAAAGATTGTTTCGGAGGAAAAGGAGATAAGAGCGTCTGCCAAGTTGGCATGTTGATCGAAAAGCACTCCCAAAGACTTTTCTGAAAAGACAGTTCCCTTATCTCATGCTCCAGTGATGGCATCCATAGAAAGATGGCGACGGCCACGAGGCGAATCCAGAGCCAGGATGGCACGCAGATCCAGGAAGACAAGGTTAGGCAGGAAGAGAGAGCGGGCCCACCTCTGGCGCAAAGCACTGCAGGATCCAAAATGGCAGAGTCCGGATGTACGTCACGCCTAAGAGGATGGATGGCGGAGGCCATATTGGAGGGGGCGGATGTGACGTCACATAACCAACGAGGAGCCAAAAGTGCCGGAAACGGAGAGAGTGATAGCCGTAGGAGTTGACGGGGAAGATGCAACAAGAGCGTCTCCCCGATGCCAGAGTCAAGGGAGCGGCGGAACCTCACCGATGAGAACGTCGCCGAAGGACGGGAGAGAAGCTACAAGGGGACGATCGAGGGGGAAGGCAAACATAAAGGCACCAATAGGGAATAAAGGATAAGAGGAAGAAAAGAAAGGAAAGGAGGGAAGTGAGGTTAAGAGACAGGAGGGTAACAACAGGGAGTGATGGTATAAAAGAGAGAAAGGAACCGGACACAACATAGAACAATCGGAGAGCGACAGTAGGGAGGAAAGGGATAGAGGGGGAGAGGAACATGCGAGACGCATAAACTAGATAAGGGTCGGGGGACAGAACAAAAGTAAGGCAGTTACAGGAAGAATAGGAAAACAGGGAGAAAATAGAAAGCAACAAGTAAGTGGATAGTAAGGAGAGAGGAAGTGAAGTAAATAGATGGAAGCGGAATAATGGAATTGAATTAAAGGAAAAGAGGAGCAGGAGAAAGAAAAAAGGGAGGAAGTAGAGAGGAGAAGGAAGAAAGATGAGGTGACGAGTAGTAGGGGAAAAGGAATGCCGGGATGTTGAAGATGGACGAGGGGGAGGTGCTACAGACGAGAAGAAGGGAACGTAAGTGAGTGAAAAGGTAGAAGGGAGAGGAATAGTGAAAGAAACAGAACAAACCAGAATGTTAAGTGAGGGACAGTTGGTGAAGAATGTGTGTAGATACAACAGTGGGTAATAGTGCGAGAGGTATAGAACAAGGGAAAGTCGAGAGGAGGAGAGAAACCGAAAGCAAGTAACAGGAGGAGAAAGGAATAGTGCATACCAGAAGGAGAGGGGAGGTAGGATGTTGAATTGGAGCAGAGGATGGGGTTTCAGAAAGAATAGGAAGAGAGAGAGGAAACAGAGGGGGAGAAGAAGAGATGCATAGGAAACAGGAAAGGGAACAAGAACAAGGAAGGAAAGGATAGATGAGAATTCAGCAGGGAAGGAAGGATTAGACAAGCAGATACCACTAGGACAAGGTATATAAGGGTACAAAAGATCGAAAGGAAAGTAACATATATCAGAGTCAGGTAAACGGTAAGGGAAAAGAAAGACCGCCAGGAAAGTAGATCAGCAAGGGAGTAGCAATAGGAGCTGTTATAATGACATCTTTATATAAGTAGGGAACCTTGGGTAACTCAACAACAACTGCACAGACAAGTCAAGTAGGAGTGGAGGCTAAAGTGACAGAAATCTAGAACACGAAGGTACTGGGAAGTCATCGTTTCAACAGATAGGCGCAGTTATGGTATATAGAGTAGATAAGGAGGAATAAAGGGTAGTTTGAGCCCTAGTTAGCAAGGGTTTTATAAAATAAAAGGTTACGAGAAGTGGGACAGGAGCGGTGGTGGTAGACTCTGCTCCGCAGCCTGCATGGGCCAACAGCTGGAGTCCGGAGAGGAACTTTCCCGGAGCTCTGGCAAAGTCCTTTGGGTCAAGGGGAGGCAGGAGTATAAGATCCTCTTGCACCTCCCAACACCCAAAGGCGATGGACTCAGAACCGAGATGGAGGTGCAAAAGTTCCGAGGACATTATTGTTGTGTTATTTGTTTGGTTATGTGTTTGTCCCCACCCAGTATCCCTTATGTGTCCTCCCATCCCCCCCTGCCCAGGCCGATGGTAACAGCTGCACAGGGAACAGGTTCAAGAAGCCTCAAAGATGGAACACTAACGGCCTCAATGGCCCGGAAACATATCACTACATCGCAGCAGACAAGGTCCAGCACAGATGAGTAATGCAATAATACTAATTTCACACAATGTTAAGGGATTTAACAGTCCGATCAAAAGGAAAATTGCTTTCAGAGATTATAATCGTAAGAAGGCAGATATTATTTTCCTTCAAGAAACACACTTTTCAAAAAATAGCCACCCGAAATATTTAGATAAGAACTTTAGGTCAATATATATGGCCTCGGCCCAAGTAAAATAGAGGGGAGTGGCCATTCTGGTCCACAATAGACTGTCGTTTCACATAGAAAAACATACACGGACACAGATGGGAGATACATCATAGTGACGGGGAAGATACAAGGTCAAGCTCTCATGCTAGCTACAATATATGCACCGTGCGAACAAGCACCAGGGTTTTTCACCCTATTTTTTTTTAATAAACTACATAAAGTTGCAAGGGCCAGTATTTTTCTAGCGGGAGATCTAAACCGAGCCCTTGACCCAGACTTAGACAGTTGCACAAACTCCAATCAATATCATAGACAGGACGTACTAACGATAAGCCAGGGATTACGAGACTGCTATCTGGTGGATATTTGGAGACAGCAAAACCCAGGGATGAAAGAATACACCTTTTTCTCCCACCCCCACAACAGATACAGCAGGATAGACTATTTCCTGGTTTAAAATAGAGTGGTTCCAGTGATCTCCCGTAAAGGGATACATGACATCACTTGGTCAGACCACGCACCAATTGAGCTGCAGTGCACTTTAAGCTCATTGGACAGACCTGGAGCGAATTGGAAGCTAAATGAGCTTCTACTGAAAAACCCGACAACAGAGCAAGAAATAGGAGAAACGATTATGGAATATTTTAGGATAAACGATGGTAGTGTGACACTACACTCCACTCTTTGGGAGGCCCATAAGGCTACCCTTAGAGGGACTTTAATGAATCTGGCTGTTAGAAGGAAAATAGAAAAAGAGAAAAAGATAAAAGAGCTGCAGGAGAGGCTAGCACACCTCGCTGTCCTTCACAAGGAGAGCAAACAAGGCAACACCTTGAAGGCGCTAACCGACACTAAAATGATGCTTAATCTGTTGCTATGCTCCCAGGCCGAGAAGGAGTTGGCATGGTCTAAGCATACAGTAAGTTCTATGAAAAAGCCAACAAGCCAGATACCTTACTTGCCAATAAGCTGCGTAACAAGCTTCCAAATTATAGCATTTCGTCAATTCGAACACAGGGGGGGGGACCTTAACTCTGATCCTAGCCAAATTGTGGAGGAGTTTAAACATTATTATGAGACTCTTTATGATGGAGATAAGGTCAGCCACACAAACAAAACGAAGGAAGGACTGAAGACTTTTTTTAAAAGAGGCACATTTACCTAAATTGAGCAGAGAGGAAAGAGTAGCATTACAAGAGGACTTCACATTGGAGGAGCTAGCTGAGGTAATAAAGGCACTCAAGCCAGCCAAAGCCCCAGGCCCGGATGGCTTCTCAAATTTATATTATAAAACATATCTAAAAATTCTACCTCCCCAGTTACTAAAACTATTTAATGAAATACTCGCAGGGGCCTCCTTCCCAGCACAAATGCTCCAGGCGTCAATCTCACTGATCCACAAACCTGGAAAGGACCCGGCAGACTGCAAGAGCTACCGGCCAATCTCCCTGATTAATTCAGATGTCAAAATCTTCTCCAAGCTTATAGCCAACAGGGTGGGTCTCGTTCTTCCCAGATGAAGTAGAGTTTATCGGAGGCAGACAGGCAGCAGACAATACCAGACGAGTAATAGATTTGATCGATCTGGCCAAAAAACTAAATATCCCATCATTGGTACTAAGTCTGGATGCAGAGAAAGCCTTCGATAGGATAGACTGGCCTTACTTAAGAGAAACACTGGAGGAGTTTGGCTTTGATGGTTGCCTGTTAGGGGCTATATTAGCATTATATAGAGGCCCCACGGCAAGGGTAAGACATCAGGGCTTCCCCTCGGAACAGTTCAACATCCTTAGCGGGACGAGACAAGGATGCCACCTGTCGCCACTATTATTCGCCCTATGCATAGAACCTCTTGCAGTACACATTACTGTTATCCCTGAGATATCTGGGTTCAGTCTAAAGGATCAGTCACATAAAGTGGCGTTATATGCAGATGATGTGATCCTAACAATATCAAAACCACTTACCTCTCTGCCCAATGTCTTCGAGATCCTGAGGAAATTTAACCAAATTTCTGGGTTTAAAATTAACCAGACCAAATCTGAAGCCCTCAATATAAATCTACCAAAACAGGTGGAAAAATTGATAGACCTAAACTTTAATTTCAAATGGCAAGCCTCCGCGATAAAATATTTAGGTATATATATCACCAAAGACTATAAATCCCTATACAAAGCAAACTACCCTAAATTGATTAAGACTCTAGGAGAGGATCCCAGGGTGTGGGCGGGATATGGCATTTCTTGGTTTGGAATTATTCAGTGTGAAAATGAATTTCCTCCCAAGACTGTTATACCTATTTTAGACACTCCCAATACCCATAATTCAGGCCGACATCCTCTCACTTCAGTCACGAATCATGAAATTCATTTGGAACAACAAAAAAAACACGCGTTCGGAAAGGCATCCTTATGAAGCCAACAGCAAAGGGGGGATTAGAGGTACCTTGCTTGTTGGCATATTATAAAGCAGCCCATTTATGCCAAATCGTCCAGTGGTACACTAACCCGGACTCGCGGAGATGGGTGGCACTAGAAAAAGAGTGTTGTGCTCCAGTGGAGCAGCAAGATATAATTTGGTTACCCAAAAAGTGCCGGAGCACAATAGGAAAGCCGATGCAGGCCACAGCGATCTCGTTGGCGGTCTGGGAGACGTCCAAATTTAGATATAACCTAACCACCAAACAGTGCTTGATGACCCCGATAGTAAAGAACCCAGATTTCGCTCCAGGGATGCTCAGTAATGATTTTTTGATTTGGACTCAACTAGGCTACAAACGACTAAAGGATCTGGAGGGGAGAAAATTCATTAAAACATTCGAGCAGATCAAATCAGAGAAAAAAATACCAAACTCTGAATTCTTTAGATTCCTCCAGATCAGAGCTTTTTATAATAAATTCCCAATCAGACCAGTAAGTACAAATTTTGAGCAGCAGTGTTCTAGAGGATCGGACACAAGGGGCCTTACATCTAGGATGTACTGCACCGACACACTTTATTCGAGCAAATACCCAGTATGTACCTGGCAGATACCTGGAATGCGCCGCTCCTCACCTCTGACAAGCCCCGTTGCGTTTGCCTTCCCAGCCTGGGTTCATGCCTGGCTGACGGGCGGCTGATCTGTTAAATGATAATGATTAGGATTTAATAGGCTGCAATGCTTCGCGTGTCTACCAGATGGCATAAATTCATGAATTGTAATGCAGTTTATATATATATACTGTGCAGTATTGCAGCCAGCGGGAATAAAATGCTTCAATCCCTGCCTGGAAAATACCTCAATGCACTCGGGCAGAAAACAGTCACAAACCTCAATACACCCGGGTATACCCGAATTCGTGGGACTAGCCGAGCTCGAATAAAGTTTGTCGCCAGTGTACAGGGAAGTAGTCTGTCCTGAGACTCCAGATGAACCACGACTAAACTACATGAGACAATGGGAGACTGATCTAGGGGAGACGCTAGAGCAGCGGAGCGCAAACTGTGGGGCGCAAGATTATGAAGGGGGGTGGCGCGGGCTGCTTGCAGGGAAACCTGGGGGCGGGCAGAGTTGTGCACGGGCGGCCAGAAGCTCCGTGCTGCTGCTTCTATGTGTCTGTGTCTTGCAGAGGGGGCGGGGCTTCTCTCTGCACACAGACAGCCCCTCCTTCTCTTCCTGTCTGCTTCCCGCACCAGTTTTCAGCAGTATGGGGGGTTGGGGGATCGGAGCATGTCGCCCCCCCAGGTGAAAGTGTGTGTGTGTGTGTGTGTGTGTGTATTTGAGTGTGTGTGTGGGGATTGAGTTTGTGTGTGTGGGGGGGGATTGAGTTTGTGTGTGTGTGGGGGGATTGTGTGTGTGTGTGGGGGGGGGGATTGAGTTTGTGTGTGTGTGTGTGGGGGGATTGTGTGTGTGTGGGAGGATTGATTTTGTGTGTGTGTGTGGGGGGGATTGTGTGTGTGTGGGGGGATTGTGTGTGTGTGTGGGGATTGAGTTTGTGTGTGTGTGGGGGTTATTGAGTGTGTGTGTGGGGGGGGATTGTGTGGGGATTGAGTTTGTGTGTGTGTGGGGGGGGATTGAGTTTGTGTGTGTGGGGGGGGATTGTGTGTGTGTGGGGGGATTGTGTGTGTGTGGGGATTCAGTTTGTGTGTGGGGAGGGATTGAGTGTGTGTGTGTGGGGCGATTGAGTGTGTGTTGGGGGGGATAGTGTGTGGGGGGATTGTGTGTGT
Organism: Ascaphus truei; assembly: GCF_040206685.1. Classification (NCBI taxonomy): domain Eukaryota; kingdom Metazoa; phylum Chordata; class Amphibia; order Anura; family Ascaphidae; genus Ascaphus; species Ascaphus truei. The sequence goes on from NC_134487.1 coordinate 224,600,283, forward strand.
GTGGGGGGGGGATTGCGTGTGTGGTGGGGATTGTGTGTGTGTGTGTGGGGGGGATTGTGTGTGTGTGTGGGGATTGAGTTTGTGTGTGGGGGGGGATTGAGTTTGTGTGTGTGGGGGGATTGTGTGTGTGGGGGGGGGGATTGAGTGTGTGTGTGTGTGTGTGGGGGGGGGGCATTGAGTGTGTGTGTGGGGCTTGAGTGTGTGTGTGGGGATTGAGTTTGTGTGTGTGTGGGGGGGGTTGTGTGTGTGTGGGGGGGGGATTGAGTGTGTGTGTGTGGAGGGGATTGTGTGTGTGTGTGTGTGTGTGTGTGTGTGTGTATTGAGTGTGTGTGTGTGGGGGGGGATTGTGTGTGTGGGGGGGGATTGTGTGTGTGGGGGGGGATTGAGTGTGTGTGTGTGTGGGGGGGGGGCATTGAGTGTGTGTGCGGGGCTTGAGTGTGTGTGTGGGGATTGAGTTTGTGTGTGTGCAGGGGGGTTGTGTGTGTGTGTGGGGGGATTGTGTGTGTGTGTGTGTGTGTGTGTGTGTGTGTGTGTGTGTGTGTGTGTGTGTGTGTGTGTGGGGGGGGGGGATTATGTGTGTGTGTGTGTGTGTGTGTGTTTGAGTGTGTGTGGGGATTGAGTTTGTGTGTGTGTGTGGGGGGGGGGATTGAGTGTGTGTGTTTGGGGGGATTGTGTGTGTGTGTGTGGGGATTGAGTGTGTGAGTGTGTGGGGATTGAGTGTGTGTGTGTGGGGGGGATTGAGTGTGTGTGTGGGGATTCAGTGTGTGTGTGGGGGGGATTGAGTGTGTGTGTGTGGGGGATTGTGTGTGTGGGGGAGGATTGAGTGTGTGTGTGGGGGGGGGATTGTGTGAGGATTGAGTTTGTGTGTGTGTGTGGGGGGGATTGTGTGTGTGGGGGGGGTTGTGTGTGTGTGTGGGTATTGAGTTTATGTGTGTGTGTGGGGGGGATTGTGTGTGTGGGGGGGGATTGAGTTTTTGTGTGGAGGGGATTGTGTGTGTGTGGGGGGATTGTGTGTGTGTGGGGGGGGGATTGTGTGTGTGTGGGGGGATTGAGTGTGTGTGTGTGGGGGGATTGTGTGTGTGGGGGGGGGGTTGAGTTTGTGTGTGTGGGGGTGTAGAGGGAGAAAGGGGGTGGCCCGGTATTAAAGGGGTTGCACCCCATATGGCCATCCCTTGACCTCACAAGAGAGACAAGGGGTTAACTGGACTGCGGTCCAGGGATGAGGTTTGCACCTTGTTATACCTTGAACATGTATGTTCCCCTGTTCCCATGTTTCACCTTTAATATTGTTTCTCAAGGCAGGGATAAAATCCTGCAGAGATTCCTTTGCAGACGCCATCTGCTAGGCTAATAGGTCATGAAGGGCATCCGGCTGATTAGCCAAAGCACGGTGATCAAAAAGTTAACTGCCCTGATTGTTTACCCAAAGTCTAGGAGCCAAGTATTGGTCAAACGACTCTGCCAGTCTAATTGTTATCTGAGGGCGGAGAATCATCAAACTGGAATGGTTTGTAAGTGTTATGTCTACACCTACAAACAATGCAGATACTTCATTTGGTAAACTGATCGTCGCCCCTGATTTAATTATGGGGCTACCCATAGAGTCCCAGTACACATGAGCTAATTAGCTGGGGGGCATGGGTTAATCTGTGTCTCCATGTTAGGGATTGGATACAGATAATTGTCACCAATGGTCTGTATTCAATGTTAAGAATAGGGCTACACAGGTATATAAACTGTGCCAACCCTACAGATTTGAGTTGTGCTTCTGATTCCACCTGGAATGTCACCGGATTGATGGAGAATTGCTAGCTGATACTTCTCCATTCCCCAACCCTAAGTAAGTGTTACCTTTTTGTCTGTTAATTGTACTATATTGCTGTGTTCACCTATTTAAGGAATAAATATATTTTATTATATCTAAGCCTCGTTCAGTTCAACCCCGATATTTGGTGTTCATTATATCTTGTCATAAGCTACCGTAACAAGCTCTATAATTAACTGGTGGCAGCGGTGGGATTGAACTGAACCTGTATTACATTGTACTGTAATTACTCTGTAATATAGTGGGAACTCGAAGGGAATTGCGAGTTCCTGGGACTAAAGATATTGAACACACAGTAGTGCAACAGTTAACACAAGTTGTAACACCACCTCACTGCTGCGACCATGAACAATGAGCGAGGCTGAAGACTCATCCAACATGAGGACCCGAGCTCAGCTGAAGGACAAGTGCCGTGAATATGGACTGCCCTATGAGAACCAGGAGGTCGCAGACATGGTTGACGCAATCGGTGACTATGAAGCCCGGCTTGCAGTGCCTCAGGATACGGCTCAGCTTTCCCTTATACAGCCACCCGGAGATCAGGGAAGGAACCCAGTGCCGGGGCGGCAGAATCCCGGGGAGGGAACGAGTGCACCTCCCGGGAGCAGTGCAACAGGAGGGGTATTGGTTGCTGCGGCTACCAGTCCGTTCACCCCTGAAATGTTGGCACTGATTACTGCGTGGGGAGACAGAGGGACACCGGAGGAGCGGCTGCAGTTTATCACTATGGCAGTGAACAGACCCGCTTATTGCCCCCCTGTCCAACCCAACCAAGATGAACTCAAACTGGATCAGCACAGTCTCACCAAGTTCGTGGAAGGTACTGATCAGATTGACAGTTTTCTAAAGAACTTTGAGACACAGTGTCGGCGGTACAAAGTGCTTCCCCAGCATAGGGTTGCACGTTTGGACACCTTACTGTCCGGCTTGGCTAAGCAGACGATGATGGCGCTTCCAGATGACTATGAACACCTGAAAGAACTGTTATTGTTTCAGTACGGTTTTACCCCTGAAGCCTACCGGGGTAAATTCCGTCAGGAAGAGAGGCAGCCCCAGGAGTCCTATGTCACCTACGTGACCCGCATGGCTTTGTACGGGATACGCTGGGTGGAGGACTATGAGGCACGGACTTACCAACGCCTGCTGGACCTCATCTTTCAGGAGCAGCTCATGCAGCAGTGCCCGCCGGCGGTGAGGGCTTGGGTGTACGACAAGAAGCCTAAGACTTACCAGGAGGCGGCGAGGCTTGCAGACGACTATGTGGCCAGCCGAGCCCTGATGACCGCCAAAGCAGTAGCCAAGGCGCCGGTGGCGGCGGCACCGGCACCGGCCAGAAAGTCTGCCAATATCCCCCAATGGACTCAGAGGCCGCCTGCGGGCAGCAGTCCACTGAAGGCGGGGGAGCTCTGGCACGAGCGCCGGTACTACAACTGCAACCGCCCTGGTCACATCAGACCAGATTGCCCGGAACCCCTGCGTTCAAGCAGACCCCATCAGGGGCAACGCACCCCAGCTGCGAAGCCGGTAGCCCGCGTGCGGGTGGCATCCACCACAGACTTCGGACCGGTCATGGAACCAACGCCCAGCGAGACGTCCCATGCAATGCCTGTCCCGGTTTCATCGGTGCCTACAGCCAGGAGCGGAGGACATCTCAGCGCGGACCTGCAGCAGACAGACGGCCGGAGCAGACATCTCACCCTGGTCACAGTCGGTGAGCGGCAAGCAGTTGGCTTGCTGGATTCAGGAGCTGCAGTGACCCTGGTCCGACCTGATATGGTCCGGCCAGAGGAATTGATCCCAGGCCCTGGGATTCAGATCACTGTGGCCGACGGAGAGCCACGTTTCTTGCAAGTGGCCAGGATCTTTTTGGCAACGATCTGGGTCCGATGACCTGCACCTACGACCGAGTGCCCAAATCCGCTGCAGTGGCGGCGGTTACCCGGAGCCAGACAGCGGCAATGGCGGCGGCGCCAGTCCCCCAGCCTTTGGGACCAACGTTAGCGGAGGGCACAGAGGAGCCCGGGGAGGTAAGCCAGGATCAGTTGCAACCTCACACTGACACTGTTCCCCCTCACCCTTCCCCATTCTCCGGACAATGACATGACTGGGGGGTGGCCAGAATTAGGAGCCCAGTTTAGGGAGGCAGTGAAGACAGACCCTACCCTGACCGGCGTGAGACTTCGGGCGTCCGAATCTCAGGCAGGGGAAGGCACTGATCACTGCCTATGGTATAAGGGACTCCTGTATAGAGAAGAAGGGAACCCAGGGATAGAGGAGGGATTGACCGGTAAGCGACAGCTAGTAGTGCCCCAAGGGTACCGACAGCAACTGTTACGGGTAGCTCACTCTATTCCGTTAGCGGGACATCAGGGGGTCAACAGAACGCGAGCCCGGTTATTACAGCGTTACTACTGGCCGGGGGCATCTCGAGATGTGGGCAATTTCTGCCGCTCTTGTGATGCCTGCCAGCGAGTGGGTAAGGCGGGCGACCGTGTGAAGGCACCCCTGAAACCCCTACCGATAATAGGGGAACCCTTCCAGAAAGTAGCGATGGATCTTGTAGGACCCCTTATGATTCCTAGCAGGTCAGGGAGCACTACATCCTCACGGTGGTGGATTTTGCCACCCGGTACCCTGAGGCGGTAGCGCTTGGCACCATAGATGCCAAGACAGTGGCAGCAGCTTTGCTGAACATTTTTTCTAGGGTTGGTTTCTCTAGTGAGATCCTAACCGATCAGGGGTCGCAGTTCATGAGTGAACTGTTACATTGTCTCTGGGATGCATGCGGTGTACGGCACCGGCGCACTACCCCTTACCATCCCCAGACAAACGGATTATGTGAGAGGTTTAACGGTACCCTGAAGCAGATGCTTCGGACCTTTATAGAGGCGGAGGGGAAAGACTGGGAGATTCATTTACAGCACTTGCTGTTTGCCTACCGAGAGGTACCGCAGGAATCTACAGGCATCTCCCCCTTCGAGCTACTATATGGCCGCAGGGTACGTGGACCTCTGGACCTATTCCATGAGGGATGGGAAGGGGAGGCTACTGCTACTGATGCTTCAGTGATCCAGTATGTAGTAGATCTCCGAGACCGGTAAGAGATGCTCATTGGGGTGGCCCAGGACCACCTCAGGGCCGCTCAGACCAGGCAAAAGCAATGGTATGACCGGAATGCCCGTAGCAGGGAATTCATCCCAGGACAGCAGGTGCTTGTTCTCAAACCCACTCGGGAGAACAAGTTAATGGCTGCCTGGTCGGGACCGTACCCGGTCAACCGAAAGGTGAACGAGTGCAACTATGTTGTACAGTTACAGTAGAGCCTGAGAGGCACAAGACATATCACATTAACATGTTGAAAGAGTACAGAGCACCGAGTATGGGAGCAGTAATGGCCATTTGTAGCCCACTGCTGGAGGATCCGGCGAGCAATGCTCTGCCTGATCTCCTAGGGGAGGCTAGGCAGGGAAACACTGTGGAGCAGGTAGAGATAGGGGCACAGTTGAGTGCTAGGCAGCAGGTAGAAGCCAGGGACATGCTAGCTAAGTTTAGGGCCCTCTTCACTGACATGCCAGGGACCACACATCTCACCAAACACCCAGTACACACAGGGGACCTGCAGCCTCTGCATAAGCACGCTTATAGAGTGTCAGCAGAGGTCAAGACCAGTAAGGGAGATAGAGGAGATGCTGACCCTAGGGGTAATTACTCCGTCCCAGAGTCCTTGGGCAAGTCCGGTAGTTCTAGTCCCTAAGAAGGACAAGACCACCCGGTTTTGTGTGGACTACCGCTTGCTCAACGCTGGGACGGTGTCAGATGCCTATCCCATGCCCCGCATGGATGAGTTACTAGATGAACTCGCGGGGGCAAAGTATTTGACCACTATGGATTTGAGCAAAGGCTATTGGCAAATCCCACTGACCATGGAGGCTAGGGAGAAGTCAGCATTCATCACTCCAAGTGGCCTCTATGAGTTTTTGGTGATGCCATTTGGGATGAAGAATGCCCCGGCTACCTTCCAACGCCTGGTCAATAGGTTACTGGAAGGGATGCAGAGCTATGCCAGGGCTTACTTAGATGACATTGCTGTCTTTAGTAATTCCTGGGACTCCCACTTAGGACATGTAGCTGCGGTGCTGGAAAGGATCAGGGAGGCTGGGCTTACCTTGAAACCCACCAAGTGTATGGTAGGGATGGCAGAGGTCCTGTACTTAGGGCACAGGGTGGGTGGAGGGCACCTCAAACCAGAGCCAGCCAAGGTAGAAGCCATAGTTCAGTGGCCTTTTCCAAAAACCAAGAAACAGGTCATGGCATTTTTGGGCACTGCAGGGTACTATAGGAAGTTTGTCGCACAGTACAGCGCCGTGGCCAAACCCCTGACTGATTTGACTAAGAAGCAACTGCCTGTGCTTATCACCTGGACTCCTGTCTGTGAAACTGCTTTCCAGGCACTGAAAACTGCGCTTGCTGGGGCCCCCATACTGGCTGTCCCAGACTATACCAAACATTTCCTCATACAGACTGATGCCTCGGACTATGGCATTGGGGCTGTGTTGAGCCAAGTGGGGGACGACGGTAGAGAGCACCCTGTGGTGTACATCAGCCGAAAACTACTCCCCAGAGAGGTGGCCTATGCCACCATTGAGAAAGAGTGCTTGGCCATTGTGTGGGCACTCAAAAAACTCCAGCCCTATGTGTATGGAAGGGCTTTCACGGTCCTCACAGACCACAACCCCCTGAGTTGGCTGCAGAGGGCATCAGGGGAGAATGCCAAGTTGCTAAGGTGGAGCTTGGCCTTGCAAGAGTTTGAATTTACCATTCAGCACAAAAAGGGTAGTGAAAACAGCAATGCTGATGGACTTTCACGTCAGGACTATCCCTCTGAGACTGAGTTCGTTAAGGGTGCCAGCAGTGCCCCACTCCCCGTTAGGGCCAGTGGGCCACAGGTCACCCGTTAGGGCCAGTGGGCCACAGGTCACAAACAGGTCCGGAGGTGTAGAGGGAGAAAGGGGGTGGCCCGGTATTAAAGGGGTTGCACCCCATATGGCCATCCCCTGACCTCACCAGAGAGACAAGGGGTTAACTGGACTGCGGTCCAGGGATGAGGTTTGCACCTTGTTATACCTTGAACATGTATGTTCCCCTGTTCCCATGTTTCACCTTTAATATTGTTTCTCAAGGCACGGATAAAATCCTGCAGAGATTCCTTTGCAGACGCCATCTGCTAGGCTAATAGGTCATGAAGGGCATCTGGCTGATTAGCCAAAGCACGGTGATCAAAAAGTTAACTGCCCTGATTGTTTACCCAAAGTCTAAGAGCCAAGTATTGGTCAAACGACTCTGCCAGTCTAATTGTTATCTGAGGGCGGAGAATCATCAAACTGGAGTGGTTTGTAAGTGTTATGTCTACACCTACAAACAATGCAGATACTTCATTTGGTAAACTGATCGTCGCCCCTGATTTAATTATGGGGCTACCCATAGAGTCCCAGTACACATGAGCTAATTAGCTGGGGGGGAATGGGTTAATCTGTGTCTCCACGTTAGGGATTGGATACAGATAATTGTCACCAATGGATTGTATTCAATGTTAAGAATAGGGTTACACAGGTATATAAACTGTGCCAACCCTAAAGATTTGAGTTGTGCTTCTGATTCCACCTGGAATGTCACCGGATTGATGGAGAATTGCTAGCTGATACTTCTCCATTCCCCAACCCTAAGTAAGTGTTACCTTTTTGTCTGTTAATTGTACTATATTGCTGTGTTCACCTATTTAAGGAATAAATATATTTTATTATATCTAAGCCTCGTTCAGTTCAACCCCGATATTTGGTGTTCATTATTTCTTGTCATAAGCTACCGTAACAAGCTCTATAATTAACTGGTGGCAGCGGTGGGATTGAACTGAACCTGTATTACAGTGTACTGTAATTACTCTGTAATATAGTGGGAACTCGAAGGGAATTGCGAGTTCCTGGGACTAAAGATATTGAACACACAGTAGTGCAACAGTTAACACAAGTTGTAACACCACCTCACTGCTGCGACCATGAACCATGAGCGAGGCTAAAGACTCATCCAACATGAGGACCCGAGCTCAGCTGAAGGACAAGTGCCGTGAATATGGACTGCCCTATGAGAACCAGGAGGTCGCAGACATGGTTGACGCAATCGGTGACTATGAAGCCCGGCTTGCAGTGCCTCAGGATACGGCTCAGCTTTCCCTTATACAGCCACCCGGAGATCAGGGAAGGAACCCAGTGCCGGGGCGGCAGAATCCCGGGGAGGGAACGAGTGCACCTCCCGGGAGCAGTGCAACAGGAGGGGTATTGGTTGCTGCGGCTACCAGTCCGTTCACCCCTGAAATGTTGGCACTGATTACTGCGTGGGGAGACAGAGGGACACCGGAGGAGCGGCTGCAGTTTATCACTATGGCAGTGAACAGACCCGCTTATTGCCCCCCTGTCCAACCCAACCAAGATGAACTCAAACTGGATCAGCACAGTCTCACCAAGTTCGTGGAAGGTACTGATCAGATTGACAGTTTTCTAAAGAACTTTGAGACACAGTGTCGGCGGTACAAAGTGCTTCCCCAGCATAGGGTTGCACGTTTGGACACCTTACTGTCCGGCTTGGCTAAGCAGACGATGATGGCGCTTCCAGATGAGTATGCTGATGACTATGAACACCTGAAAGAACTGTTATTGTTTCAGTACGGTTTTACCCCTGAAGCCTACCAGGGTAAATTTTGTCAGGAAGAGAGGCAGCCCCAGGAGTCCTATGTCACCTACGTGACCCGCATGGCTTTGTACGGGATACGCTGGGTGGAGGGCTACAGCAGCGGCAGCTCTTATTCGAGCAAATGCCGCTGGCTGAATGAGGCTGGGAAGCGGGTAGCCGCGGCGCGTGGCGGCGCACTGTGACGTCACGGTCACAAGCGCGCCCGGCTTCCCCGGCTTCCCCGGCTTCCCCAGGCTTCCCCGACACCCCTGGAGTTCAAATCTAGGTAAGCGGGGGTGCGGGGAAGCAGAGGGGCAGAGTAGAAGCCGGGTTCGGGGTGTCTTTGGGGGGGTAATTGCGCGCGATGTGGAGGGGGGGTGCGTGGGGGAAATGCGGCGGCGCGCGTTTCTGACTGGCGGCAGCTGGGGTAGATCCCGGCATGCCGCCGGCATTTACTCGAATAAAAGATGTCGCTACTGTATGAGGCACGGACTTACCAACGCCTGCTGGACCTCATCTTTCAGGAGCAGCTCATGCAGTAGTGCCCGCCGGCGGTGAGGGCTTGGGTGTACGACAAGAAGCCTAAGACTTACCAGGAGGCGGCGAGGCTTGCAGACGACTATGTGGCCAGCCGAGACCTGATGACCGCCAAAGCAGTAGCCAAGGCGCCGGTGGCGGCGGCACCGGTGGCGGCGGCACCGGTGGCGGCGGCACCGGCCAGAAAGTCTGCCAATATCCCCCAATGGACTCAGAGGCCGCCTGCGGGCAGCAGTCCACTGAAGGCGGGGGAGCTCCGGCACGAGCGCCGGTGCTACAACTGCAACCGCCCTGGTCACATCAGACCAGATTGCCCGGAACCCCTGCGTTTAAGCAGACCCCATCAGGGGCAACGCACCCCAGCTGCGAAGCCGGTAGCCCGCGTGCGGGTGGCATCCACCACAGACTTCGGACCGGTCATGGAACCAACGCCCAGCGAGACGTCCCATGCAATGCCTGTCCCGGTTTCATCGGTGCCTACAGCCAGGAGCGGAGGACATCTCAGCGCGGACCTGCAGCAGACAGACGGCCGGAGCAGACATCTCACCCTGGTCACAGTCGGTGAGCGGCAAGCAGTTGGCTTGCTGGATTCAGGAGCTGCAGTGACCCTGGTCCGACTTGATATGGTCCGGCCAGAGGAATTGATCCCAGGCCCTGGGATTCAGATCACTGTGGCCGACGGAGAGCCACGTTTCTTGCAAGTGGCCAGGATATTTTTGGCAACGATCTGGGTCCGATGACCTGCACCTACGACCGAGTGCCCAAATCCGCTGCAGTGGCGGCGGTTACCCGTAGACAGACAGCGGCAATGGCGGCGGCGCCAGTCCCCCAGCCTTTGGGACCAACGTTAGCGGAGGGCACAGAGGAGCCCGGGGAGGTAAGCCAGGATCAGTTGCAACCACAGACTGACACTGTTCCCCCTCACCCTTCCCCATTCTCCGGACAATGACATGACTGGGGGATGGCCAGAATTAGGAGCCCAGTTTAGGGAGGCAGTGAAGACAGACCCTACCCTGGCCGGCGTGAGACTTTGGGCGTCCGAATCTCAGGCAGGGGAAGGCACTGATCACTGCCTATGGTATAAGGGACTCCTGTATAGAGAAGAAGGGAACCCAGGGATAGAGGAGGGATTGACCGGTAAGCGACAGCTAGTAGTGCCCCAAGGGTACCGACAGCAACTGTTACGGGTAGCTCACTCTATTCCGTTAGCGGGACATCAGGGGGTCAACAGAACGCGAGCCCGGTTATTACAGCGTTACTACTGGCCGGGGGCATCTCGAGATGTGGGCAATTTCTGCCGCTCTTGTGATGCCTGCCAGCGAGTGGGTAAGGCGGGCGACCGTGTGAAGGCACCCCTGAAACCCCTACCGATAATAGGGGAACCCTTCCAGAAAGTAGCGATGGATCTTGTAGGACCCCTTATGATTCCTAGCAGGTCACGGAGCGCTACATCCTCACGGTAGTGGATTTTGCCACCCGGTACCCTGAGGCGGTAGCGCTTGGCACCATAGATGCCAAGACAGTGGCAGCAGCTTTGCTGAACATTTTTTCTAGGGTTGGTTTCTCTAGTGAGATCCTAACCGATCAGGGGTCGCAGTTCATGAGTGAACTGTTACATTGTCTCTGGGATGCATGCGGTGTACGGCACCGGCGCACTACCCCTTACCATCCCCAGACAAACGGATTATGTGAGAGGTTTAACGGTACCCTGAAGCAGATGCTTCGGACCTTTATAGAGGCGGAGGGGAAAGACTGGGAGATTCATTTACAGCACTTGCTGTTTGCCTACCAAGAGGTACCGCAGGAATCTACAGGCTTCTCCACCTTCGAGCTACTATATGGCCGCAGGGTACGTGGACCTCTGGACCTATTCCGTGAGGGATGGGAAGGGGAGGCTACTGCTACTGATGCTTCAGTGATCCAGTATGTAGTAGATCTCCGAGACCGGTTAGAGATGCTCATGGGGGTGGCCCAGGACCACCTCAGGGCCGCTCAGACCAGGCAAAAGCAATGGTATGACCGGAATGCCCGTAGCAGGGAATTCATCCCAGGACAGCAGATGCTTGTTCTCAAACCCACTCGGGAGAACAAGTTAATGGCTGCCTGGTCGGGACCGTACCCGGTCATCCGAAAGGTGAACGAGTGCAACTATGTTGTACAGTTAGAGCCTGAGAGGCACAAGACATATCACATTAACATGTTGAAAGAGTACAGAGCACCGAGTATGGGAGCAGTAATGGCCATTTGTAGCCCACTGCTGGAGGATCCGGCGAGCAATGCTCTGCCTGATCTCCTAGGGGAGGCTAGGCAGGGAAACACTGTGGAGCAGGTAGAGATAGGGGCACAGTTGAGTGCTAGGCAGCAGGTAGAAGCCAGGGACATGCTAGCTAAGTTTAGGGCCCTATTCACTGACATGCCAGGGACCACACATCTCACCAAACACCCAGTACACACAGGGGACCTGCAGCCTCTGCATAAGCACGCTTATAGAGTGTCAGCAGAGGTCAAGACCAGTAAGGGAGATAGAGGAGATGCTGACCCTAGGGGTAATTACTCCGTCCCAGAGTCCTTGGGCAAGTCCGGTAGTTCTAGTCCCTAAGAAGGACAAGACCACCCGGTTTTGTGTGGACTACCGCTTGCTCAACGCTGGGACGGTGTCAGATGCCTATCCCATGCCCCGCATGGATGAGTTACTAGATGAACTCGCGGGGGCAAAGTATTTGACCACTATGGATTTGAGCAAAGGCTATTGGCAAATCCCACTGACCCTGGAGGCTAGGGAGAAGTCAGCATTCATCACTCCAAGTGGCCTCTATGAGTTTTTGGTGATGCCATTTGGGATGAAGAATGCCCCGGCTACCTTCCAACGCCTGGTCAATAGGTTACTGGAAGGGATGCAGAGCTATGCCAGGGCTTACTTAGATGACATTGCTGTCTTTAGTAATTCCTGGGACTCCCAATTAGGACATGTAGCTGCGGTGCTGGAAAGGATCAGGGAGGCTGGGCTTACCTTGAAACCCACCAAGTGTATGGTAGGGATGGCAGAGGTCCTGTACTTAGGGCACAGGGTGGGTGGAGGGCACCTCAAACCAGAGCCAGCCAAGGTAGAAGCCATAGTTCAGTGGCCTTTTCCAAAAACCAAGAAACAGGTCATGGCATTTTTGGGCACCGCAGGGTACTATAGGAAGTTTGTCCCACAGTACAGCGCCGTGGCCAAACCCCTGACTGATTTGACTAAGAAGCAACTGCCTGTGCTTATCACCTGGACTCCTGTCTGTGAAACTGCTTTCCAGGCACTGAAAACTGCGCTTGCTGGGGCCCCCATACTGGCTGCCCCAGACTATACCAAACATTTCCTCATACAGACTGATGCCTCGGACTATGGCATTGGGGCTGTGTTTGTCACGCTGCGCTCACCACAAACAGGACGGAAGACCGCGGGGCTGAGGTGGGGATTGATAGGCACCGACCCACAACCACGCAGTCCTGTCCGGAATGCGTAGTCCTAGTCGTACCGCGTCGTAGGGTTGGAGAGGTCAGGGTAGTCAGGGTACTTGCCGTGTTCCAGGGTTGGAGAGTCCGGGTAGGTAGAGTTTCGTAGCCAAGGTCCTGGGTAATAGAAGGTAGAGTAGTCGAGTAACGAAGCCGGGGTCAAAGTGCTGGAGAGTGTAGAAATCCAAGTAACAGGCAGGGTCAAACAGGTCAGACAAAGTTCAAGACAAAACTAGACAGCAGCGGTGAGCACAATGCATAAACAGGAGTTTATGCTCAGCAATCAAGGACAGGCAGAAGCAGGTATATATGTGGGAAGGGTCCAATTACCTTGCAGGGGTGTGTACTGATCCACCAATGGTGTCAGAGAGACACTGATCAAAAACAGCTTGCAATTAGGCTTTCCTGATGCTAGGTCTGGTTGCCGGGCAACCCGCGCGCGTGCGCGATGCGCGTCGTGATGTGATGACGTCATGCGGTTTACTCAGCAAGTCTCCGCCTGTGGGAGGCTCCAGCAGCTCCCTCACGTTCTCCTGCTTCCTGGTTGCCGAGCAACCCGTGCGCGTGCGCGATGCGTCTCGCGGAGCTCCGCCATCACGCCGCTGCGCCTGCACTGCCCTGGCAGTGCGTGGGCGCATGACTCTGCCCCGTGGTGCTTCCCTGAGTCGGTCTCCGCGCGGATCAGAGGCAAGTGTGACAGTGTTGAGCCAAGTGGGGGACGACGGTAGAGAGCACCCTGTGGTGTACATCAGCCGAAAACTACTCCCCAGAGAGGTGGCCTATGCCACCATTGAGAAAGAGTGCTTGGCCATTGTGTGGGCACTCAAAAAACTCCAGCCCTATGTGTATGGAAGGGCTTTCACGGTCCTCACAGACCACAACCCCCTGAGTTGGCTGCAGAGGGCATCAGGGGAGAATGCCAAGTTGCTAAGGTGGAGCTTGGCCTTGCAAGAGTTTGAATTTACCATTCAGCACAAAAAGGGTAGTGAAAACAGCAATGCTGATGGACTTTCACGTCAGGACTATCCCTCTGAGACTGAGTTCGTTAAGGGTGCCAGCAGTGCCCCACTCCCCGTTAGGGCCAGTGGGCCACAGGTCACCCGTTAGGGCCAGTGGGCCACAGGTCACCAACAGGTCTGGAGGTGTAGAGGGAGAAAGGGGGTGGCCTGGTATTAAAGGGGTTGCACCCCATATGGCCATCCCCTGACCTCACCAGAGAAACAAGGGGTTAACTGGACTGCGGTCCAGGGATGAGGTTTGCACCTTGTTATACCTTGAACATGTATGTTCCCCTGTTCCCATGTTTCACCTTTAATATTGTTTCCCAAGGCAGGGATAAAATCCTGCAGAGATTCCTTTGCAGACGCCATCTGCTAGGCTAATAGGTCATGAAGGGAAGCCGGCTGATTAGCCTAAGCACGGTGATCAAAAAGTTAACTGCCCTGATTGTTTACCCAAAGTCTAGGAGCCAAGTATTGGTCAAACGACTCTGCCAGTCTAATTGTTACCTGAGGGCGGAGAATCATCAAACTGGAGTGGTTTGTAAGTGTTATGTCTACACCTACAAACAATGCAGATACTTCATTTGGTAAACTGATCGTCGCCCCTGATTTAATTATGGGGCTACCCATAGAGTCCCAGTACACATGAGCTAATTAGCTGGGGGGGTATGGGTTAATCTGTGTCTCCACGTTAGGGATTGGATACAGATAATTGTTCACAATGGTCTGTATTCAATGTTAAGAATAGGGTTACACAGGTAAATAAACTGTGCCAACCCTACAGATTTGAGTTGTGCTTCTGATTCAGCCTGGAATGTCACCGGATTGATGGAGAATTGCTAGCTGATACTTCTCCACTCCCCAACCCTAAGTAAGTGTTACCTTCTTGTCTGTTAATTGTACTATATTGCTGTGTTCACCTATTTAAGGAATAAATATATTTTATTATATCTAAGCCTCGTTCAGTTCAACCCAGATATTTGGTGTTCATTATATCTTGTCATAAGCTACCGTGACAGGGGGGATTGAGTGTGTGTGTGTGGGGGGGGGGGGGGAATTGTGTGTGGGGGGGGGATTGAGTGTGTGTGTTTGGGGGGGGGGATTGTGTGTGTGTGTGTGGATTGATTGAGTGTGTGTGTGTGTGTGTGTTGATTGAGTGTGTGTGTGGGGGGGATTAAGTGTGTGTGTGGGGGGGATTGAGTGTGTGTGTGTGGGGAATGAGTGTGTGTGTGTGTGGGGATTGAGTGTGTGTGTGTGGGGGGATTGAGTGTGTGTGTGGGGGTGGATTGAGTGTGTGTGTGTGGGGTGTGTGTGTGGGGGGGGGATTGTGTATGTGTGTGTGTGTGGGGGGGGGATTGAGTGTGTGTGTGTGGTGATTGATTGAGTGTATGTGGTGAGTGTGTGTGTGTGTGGTGATTGAGTGTATGTGGTGATTGTGTGTGTGTGTGTGTGTGGTGATTGATTGAGTGAGTGTATGTGGTGATTGATTGATTGAGAGAGGGTGTGTTGTAATGCAGTGGTGCGCAAACTGGGGGGGGCAATGAGGCGCAAGATTATTTAGGGGGGCGCAGGCGGCGTGCGACGAAAACTGGGTGCGCGGGCCGGCAGACGCTGTGCGCGAGGGGCAGCCAAGAAGATGTGCACGGGCGGGCAGCCGAAGATGTGTGTGGGTGGCTGAACAGGATCGTGCAGGTGGCAGAAACGTGATGGTGTGTGAGCGCACGCGCAGGGGCTTCGGAGGTACGGGGAGGAGCACGCCCGAGCACGGTGAAGTCAAACGTCCCTCCTTTGGTGTCTGCCCTGCAATAGCGCTGTGTTCCTGCTCTCCTCCGCTGGCAACCTGCTTCGCTGCGATCCTCTGCAAGTGTAAGGGTAGGCTGCCACTATATCAATCATACTATGAATGTACAGAAATAATAAAAAAAAACCTGTGAAAACACAACATTGAAAACGGGAAAAAATAAATAATACTGTAGGTAGGAGTTTGGATGACAATGGGGATAGCAAGACAAAAAGCATGGAGGGGAAGGAAGAAAAAAAGGGGGGGGAGAGGGAAGGGAGGTAGCAAAGAGGTGGATGAATGCCCCCCCAAAGGATTGCCTTTGTGCACGTACGCTCTCCCAAGCTTGGCGCTTGGGGAGAGAAACAAAATTGACTTTGATGTGCGCTCAGCAGCAGTCAATACACACACACAGACACACACACACAAATAGCCCCGATCCACGCTTGCAAAATTATGCAGGACACCCTGTGCTCATGCTTGGAGAGTTGGTGATGTCACCGCTCTCAGCGGCAGCGTGGACGCAGCCTAATTTTGCAAGCGCGAGCTGTTGAAATATGTAAGAATTTATACCACTATTAAGGTTATGGTGGGTAAAAAAAGTGACTAAAACCCTCCACAGTAAAGCATAAAGCAACTGTAAATATTCCTGTATATTCATTTGCATGTCTTAGACAGGTCTGCAACCCTGTCTTTCACCATTATCACCCAGCAAACAGCACTTCCACTGCAGCAAGGGATTCTGGGAAATGACATGCAAATGAGCACACAGTGCCACTTTTTATCTCATGCTCACATTACATGAGCAACCCTTAGTCCTTGCTTAAAAGCTGTGTTTAAAGCAGCATGCATTGGCTAAGGGTTGCTCATGTAATGTGAGCATGAGATAAAAAGTGGCACTGTGTGCTCATTTGCATGTCATTTCCCAGAATCCCTTGCTGCAGTGGAAATGCTGTTTGCTGGGTGATAATGGTAAAAGACAGGGTTGCAGACCTGTCTAAGACATGCAAATGAATATACAGGAATATTTACAGTTGCTTTAAATATTTAAACATATTTGGATTTATATTGTATACCGTTTAATAAAGGTTTTTTTTTTTTTTTTCATGTGATTTTGATTACATCAGGCAGGGGGGGCCCGAGAAATTTTATGGATGAAAAGGGGGGCTCGGCATAAAAAGTTTGCTCACCCCTGCGCTAGAGAATGAGGAATGGGAACGAATCCTGCAAGCTGCAGCCAAAAGCTCAATATGTGCAACATTGAAGGAGAACAATAAGGTCCTTATGCGGTGGTACCATACCCCACTAAAACTCTCTAAATTTGTCAGAGGATACTCCCCGCTCTGCCCAAAGCAGTGCGGGGAGATAGCTGACCTAAAACACATGCTGTGGGTCTTGCTCGAAAGTGGTCCCGATTTGGGAACATATTAGAGAATGGATTCAAAGGATACTCAATTTAGAGATCCCCCTGGATCCGTGGCTGTTCTTGTTGGGCAGACGGATCCAGGGAATGTCGAATGCGACACACAAACTAGTTGCACATTTTGCAACTGCCACGAGATGTGAGATTGCAGCAATGTGGAAGCAGACAGAATTACCAATAATCCCCAAGATCAGAAACAGAATTTGGCACGTACAGTATGCCAGATGGAACAGTTGACTAGCTTGGTCAACGACACTGGCACAAATTTCCTAAAAGTCTGGACGCCGTGGCTAGCCCAGGCAGATATCCCAGGGGTTGAGGCTGCCACAATTTTACATTGATAGAAGTACATGCGTTCTCCTTCAATAAAGCAGGATTCATGACCACATAGCAATGAGACAGGTAGGCCACGCTATAGAGAAGGGCGACAGCGATTCAGGAAAGTCAGGCTGACCAGCGGAGAGTGAAAACTCAAGAAGCATCTCACAAAAAATGACATGGCCAAACTCCCTTACTCCCCCCCCTTCCCTATGTCTTTTACCTGGTTTGTGAGTTCCGTCTGTCTTGTCAGGTATGTGGTTGAAGTATGTCAGTATAGTTGCGTGTTTGTTCGTTTCCTCAAGACGAAAAGAGATACCCAGTTTTACTGGTTTTTGCTATTAGAAAATGGTTTGTGACACAGTGAATAATTTGTAAAACCAGATAAAAATGGAAGTTATAAAAAAAAAAAAAAGTTAAGGAGCCACGCTCTGGTGACCCAGGCCCAAGCTGTGAAGATTTCACCTCAACGTAGCCATATTTCAAAAATATGGCGTTTATTATAGATCAAATGCTCCCAGCAAAATCCGTTTCTAATCTGGAAGAGGCCGGGACTCCGGGACTCCGGATCAACCAATTTCTGAATTATCGATTGTGATTGTGGAAGAGAACCCCATTTCAGACACAGTTCCCTCAACAGAACCCATGTCAAAAAAGCCACGTCTGTCAACGGATTTAAAAAAAATGATTAACCTGGAGGAAAAAAATATGAACTAATGAACAAAGTTTTATGTTCGCCCTGAGGAATTAGATTTTTTTTTAAAGTTTGGTGCCCTATATTACACCTTTAGCAAAGTTAACCAAACTTCGTTTAAGACAAAAAAATACAAGAACTGGTGTTTGATGCAGTTGATGAATTTGAGGCTAATCAATAAAAATGTTAAAATAATTGAATACTGTTTAATGTTTTTTTAATTCTAAATGTTCCATTAAATAGTGAAGTACAGTTTTTAAAGTTGTTAAATTACATGTATAATAAATATTGTTACTGTTTTACACCTTGTCTGTCATTTTTCTTATAATGAATATAACCAGGTTTCTTATTATTAACCCTTTGCGGTCTAATTCATTTTCATTAAGTGCGCCAGCAGGTCTAATTTAATTTTTGGGAAAAAAACCACATATAGCTTTTTTTTTTTTGCACACACACTGCACACACTCACAGCACACACAGCTCCTCCCTACCACCTACCTCCAGTGTCAGCTGCTGGTGCATCGTGGGGCTGCCTGCGGGGATCGGTGCGGGGTCGGTGCCAGGCTACCTGCGGGGATCGGTGGGGAGGTCGGATCGGTGACGGGCACCGATGGGTGGGGGGGTGGGAGATCAGTGCGGATGCTGGGAGGAGAATGCTGGGGACGTGTGCAGCTGCCAGCGCCTCACTCTACATCTTCCCCCCTCCCTCCTCCCGATCCGACATTGGACCGCAAGTGGCAAAATATAAAAATGCTGTAGTAACAACCTTTTGTACCTTTATTAACTGTAGACAAATTTGGATGTAGATTTTGAATATACTAATATACATTTTAAGTAAATAAAATAACAACATTGTACAATAAGTTCATGGTAAAAACAAAAAGTTTTTTATTAACAATTTTTAAACATATTGCCATGGCACAGATCCCTCAGCATTAAAGTAATCTTTGAATGTATCACGGATGCATTTGGCCTCTTTTCCAGGTGCGTTATTTCCCCTTCTTCTATGAAGTGACGTAGGAAGTTGAGTTACACGATCCAACTTTGAAAACTCAGCTGTGCCTTCCAAATCTATAACCAGATTATGTAGTATAGCCACACATTTTACAATATGTGTTGCATTCGGTACAGACGTTTCAATAGCTTTTAATAACAGTCTCCATTTAGCCGTCATAATACCAAAAGCACACTCGACACAACGTCTTGCCATGGACAGCCTATAATTAAATATTTCAGCCTCTCTAGTTATTCCTTGTCTACAGTATGGTTTCATGAGGTATTTAAGTAATGGATATGCTTCATCCGCTAGCAGTACATGAGGTATATTTTCTCTTGAACTTAATGGCAAGCTTTTAGCAGCAGGGAACTTTAATTTATCTTTTTCAATAAGCTGAAAAAGTGATGAGGCTCTAAAAACCCCACCGTCGCTTTGCTTCCCGTATGCTCCTACATCAATAGTGATAAATCTACATTTTGCATCTGCGACAACTTGCAAAACAATCGAATTAAAATGTTTGTAATTAAAATACATTGTGCCAGAATTTTTTGGGTGCTTTATTCTAATATGTTTGCCATCTATACAGCCAACGCAATTTGGAAAATTCCATTTGCTCTCAAATTCCATAGACACATTTTGCAATTTTTCTATACTAGGAAATGGCATGTGTTCCGCTTGGAATGCATTGTATATAGCATCACAAGTTTCATAAATAATTTTTGCCACTGTGCTTCTCCCCATCTTGAATGAAAATGACAATCCACGAAATGGTGTTCCAGTCGATAGAAATCTGTAAAATAAAATAAAAAATGTTGTATTGATTAAATAGATCAATACAGCTCCCAAAAATATATATATATACAGTGGTCGACAAATCACCCAAAAATCTACTCGCCGAACAAAAAAATCTACTCGCCACCTAGCCCCGCCCCTAGTCCTGCTTTAAAAAAAATAAATGAATAAATTCCTAGTAAGAACATTTGTTTTGACATAAGTTTATTTATTGTATTACATTATACTACAATTAGTACTTGTTACGTGTGTGTGTGTGTGTGTGTGTGTGTGTGTGTGTGTGTGTGTGTGTGTGTGTGTGTGTGTGTGTGTGTGTGTGTGTGTGTGTGTGTGTGTGTGTGTATCTGTGTAAATGTCGGATTTAGAAAAAAAAGCCAGATGTGAAGGACTAGTTTCCTGAACCCCATAACTAGTGCCTGGACGCCCCCGCTTCACAAAATCTAAAGCAGCAATCACGCCTGGGATCTTACCTGATCCGCAGTCCCTCAATGTCCAGGTACCCTCATTCCCGCAATGTTATACATTGGAGGGGATGTGTTCCCTACCTGTCTTCTGGGCAGCCAGGCGGGGTGTCGGGCAGCCATGCGGGGGGTCGGACAGCCATGCGGGGGGGTCGGACAGCCAGACGGGGGGGTCGGACAGCCAGGCGGGGGGTCAGGCAGCCAGGCGGGAGGTCGTGCAGGAGTTGCGGGAGGTCAGGCAGGCGGGGGGGTAGGTCGGGCAGCCAGGCGGAGTGTCGGGCAGGAGATGTGGGGGGATCGGGGGCCAGCGGGGGGACAGTCGGACAGGCGCACAGCCACACCAACCTCCCCGATGGGAAACGTGGCCGGACGGGGAACTTTGCCCGCCCCCCCCATCCCCCGCCGCACGTGCGCCCCTCCTCTACCTCCCGCCCAGGCTGCAGCCATGGGAACAGGAGTCAGAGCTGCCAGCCTTCCCTTCTTCCCCGCTCCAATTACCCTGCCCGCGCGGGTGCCAAAGGAGCGTGGGACAGAGGGGAAGCGCCTACCTTGTCCTCCAGCCCTGGGCAGCAGCCACGGGGAGCCCCCAGCCTACATTCTGTGCTAGGGGGGAGAATGCTAAAAAGGTTGGAGGAGATTTTAAACTAGGATGGAGGGGGGAGGGGAATGAAACAGATAATGAACTAAATGGAATAGGTGAGGATACAAGGTGGTATGGAGGTAGAATGAGGGCAAGTGCAAGTTTGATAAGCAGTGAGACACCCATAGTAAATACAGATAATACTAGAAAACTTCTAAAGACTAAACCAAGTGGGAGAGGAAAGAAAGGAGCAGATAAGATAATAGTACAGACTGAAAAAAAAACTTAAATGCATGCTTGCTAATGCAAGAAGAGATGTACACCAACCACCCTCTTGGAAAATCTACACCAACCACCCTCTTGCTAATGCAAGAAGCCTGACAGATAAAATGGGGGAGCTTGAATTAATAGCTGCTAGGGAGCAGTATGATATCATAGGCATTACTGAAACATGGTGGGATGAAACTCATGACTGGACAGTTAATTTAGAGTGTTATTCTCTTTTTCGGAAGGATCGAACAAATAGAAGGGGAGGTGGAGTATGTTTATATGTTAAACCGGATCTAAGACCTATTATAAGGGATGATATTTATGAAGGGAATGATGAAAATGTAGCGACTTTGTGGATAGAAATTAGCAGTGGAGGTAGAAGTATAAAGAAAATGTTTGTGGGAATATGCTATAAACCACCAAATATCTGTGAGATTGAGGAAGCTAAAATACTTTTGCAAATGGAGAAGGCATCAAAACTGGGTCATGTTTGCAAAATGGGGGATTTTAATTATCCAGACATAGACTGGGGCAATGAGATTAGCATTACAATAAAAGTTAACAGGTTTTTGGGGGTGCTTAAAGACAATGATATGAACCAAATTATTGAGGAACCAACCAGGAGAGGGGCAGTTCTGGATTTGGTCATATCAAACAATGTAGAAGTAATAACAAATATTCAAGTCCTGGAACATTTGGGTAACAGTGATCATAACATGGTCTCATTTGAAATAAATTATCAAAAAACAGATTACTTGGGTTCAACAAAGACTTTAAACTTTAGAAAGGCAGATTTTAATAAACTGAGGTCTAATCTAGTAGTAATACAATGGGATGATGTTTTTGCAGGGAAAAATGTAGAAGATAATTGGGCAGTTTTTAAAACATTGTTAGAAAAACACACTTATCAGTGTATACCCTTGGGTAATAAGTATAAAAGAAATAAGTCAAAACCAATGTGGCTAAATAAAGAGGTAGGGGAGGAAATGGACAAGAAGAGGATGGCGTTTAGATTCTTTAAGTCAGAAGGGACAGAGACATTGTATCAGAATTATAAGGAATGTAACAAAAATTGCAAAAGGGCAATCAAATTTGCAAAAATGGATAATGAAAAAAGGATTGCAATAGAAAGTAAGGTCAACCCAAAAAAGTTCTTTAAGTACCTTAATAACAAAAAAATAAGAAAAGAAAATATAGGACCCTTTCAGTGTGAGATGGGTAGGCAGATTATTGGAGATAAGGAAAAAGCTGAGGTATTAAAAAAAATTCTTTGCCTCTGTGTTTACCAGGGAAGAATCAAGTTCAATAGTAGTGCTGCAGGTGGAAGCCACAACCTCCATATTAATGAACAATTGGTTAACTGAGGAAGAAGTTCATAAGCGACTTGAAAAAATTAAAGTAAATAAGGCACCTGGCCCCGATGGCATACATCCAAGAGTTCTCAAGGAGTTAAGCTCAGTAATAGCAACACCATTATATTTAATATTCAAGGACTCCATTTCCACAGGCTCAGTACCACAAGAAAAACAAAAAACAAAACTGTGCGCTACTACCTAACTACCTATAAAGTTTAAATGTATAAATATATACAGTGCAGTGACTATACCATCAATTTAGTGATAAAAAATTTATAAAAAATTAAACCACAACAGTGAGATAATTATACATTAAATAATAAGTGCCACATAACCGTGTTGGGGATAATGGCGTCTGCAGCTGTAAACGCAGGGGTGGCTCAGCACCCCACACACACTAAGAGAATGGAAACAAAAGAAAACAGCGCACAACGCCAAATAGTGAAGCAAATTCAACAATATATTATAGAATTAAAAAGGGGGTAATATATCTGCGTACATGAAAAAAGTTGGTAAAAGGCATGTAGTGTGTATCACACTGTTTACCACTCGGCAGCTGTTAACTGTAGAATCGGGTGCTTGCTTCCCTCTGCTGATGCAGCTCAGTTGATTCTGGGGCAGGACGTCAGTCTTTCACTCCCAAGGGGATTTCCCTTCATGCAGCCAGGTTCAGCAGCTGGTACTGGGGCTCGGTGAAATCGCTCCTGCTTCCTGGCCGATATGAAGCTTCTCCTGTACCTCGGCAGGTGTATCCTCTGCACAGAGGTTGAAACGCAGCTTGCTGGGGTGCCCTCAGCGTGCCACGATGCCGCTCCGTCGCGGGACGCTGTGTAATGACGTCACTGTCTACACAGCAGTGGTGGATTCAATAGGGAAGTTTGAACAGTCTTACAAAGTCTCTCACAAGTCTCTCACAATGTTATTCTATTGACTTATATCTGCTTACATTGGCCTTTGTCTATGTATTGGCCTGTCCTGTTTTTATTTCATCCTGTGTGCTGTTTTGGACACTTGTGAGAGACTTTGTAAGACTGTTCAAACTTCCCTATTGAATCCACCACTGCTGTGTAGACAGTGACGTCATAACACAGCGTCCCGCGACGGAGCGGCATCGTGGCACGCTGAGGGCACCCCAGCAAGCTGCGTTTCAACCTCTGTGCAGAGGATACACCTGCCGAGGTACAGGAGAAGCTTCATATCGGCCAGGAAGCAGGAGCGATTTCACCGAGCCCCAGTACCAGCTGCTGAACCTGGCTGCATGAAGGGAAATCCCCTTGGGAGTGAAAGACTGGCGTCCTGCCCCAGAATCAACTGAGCTGCATCAGCAGAGGGAAGCAAGCACCCGATTCTACAGTTAACAGCTGCCGAGTGGTAAACAGTGTGATACACACTACATGCCTTTTACCAACTTTTTTCATGTACGCAGATATATTAGTACATGGTGGACAGATAGAACCCCTATAGAAAGCACTCTGATCCAGTGTGATATGGTGAAATTCTTAAAATGACTTTATTAAATGACACTATCGTTAAAATATTGGGGTTTAAAACAATGATTAAATAGTACCAAGTGATTCTTACTCTCTGGATAAGTATATCCAGATGAGTGTACAGTGGTACTGTATATTAATGTCCAGTGTTAGGATATTTCACCGGCCCTAGTAGTCCTCTATGGAGTGGGTCTGCTAGGGTTATGATATGGAGGTAACGGCAATTTTAGCCACAAATGTAGTGCCCCTGTAATTCAGTACTAATAGGTGCACTAATAAATGGGACCTGTACTATGCTGTTAAGTTGCTACAGCTATTAGTACATTATAGATACGATGTAACGGATCTAGGTCTTGGTGCACCTAATGTTGTGTTCCTAGCACTAACTCCTATGTTGGAGTTTATGAGTATAGTAACGTAGTGCTTAACACATATAAATTCCAAGTATAGTAGGATGATACTCGAAAGAACATTAGTACTGTGAGATATATTGCAGGTGAATATGGTGGCACTGCTGTAACTACTGTATAAGCTTATACTGAGTTACTCCAGGGGTTAATTCCTGGTTTGGTTGCCGTTTTGCTTTGTATATTTCCCCCTTAAGCTAAATGCTGTGGTAGGGGATTAGCATTCAGGCTTCCTACTGTATGTTAGTGTAATAATATACTGCCAGAATTGCTGTGTGCCGTTACTGTTGGGTGACTTTTGACGCGCGCGTTTCGCGAGTGCTTTGTCAAGGCTTGGGTAATCAGAAGCAGATATATTACCCCCTTTTTAATTCTATAATATATTGTTGAATTTGCTTCACTATTTGGCGTTGTGCGCTGTTTTCTTTTGTTTCCATTCAGTACCACAAGATTGGCGTAAAGCAGATGTGGTGCTATATTTAAAAAGGGCGCTAGATCACACACGTGGAATTACAGACCTGTAAGCCTAACCTCAATAGTAGGGAAACTACTTGAAGGTTTAATACGGGATAATATTCAGGAATACCTAATGGAAAACAAAATTATTAGTAATAGTCAGCATGGATTTATGAAGGATAGATCTTGCCAAACTAACCTTACTGTATTTGTTTCTTTGAGGAGGTAAGTAGGAATATAGACCAGGGTAATGCAGTGGATGTGGTCTACTTAGATTTTGCAAAGGCTTTTGATACGGTTTCACACAAGAGGTTGGTGTAAAAAAATAAAGAAAATTGGACTCAGTAATAATATATGCACCTGGATTGAAAACTGGTTAAAGGACAGACAACAGAGGGTTGTCATAAATTGAACTTTTTAAAGTCGTGAGTGGAGTACCTCAAGGATCGGTACTGGGACCCCTGCTTTTTAACTTGTTTATTAACGACCTTGAGGTTGGGATCGAGAGCAAAGTCTCCATCTTTGCTGATGATACTAAATTGTGTAAGGTAATAGAATCAGAGCAGGATGTAATTTCTCTTCAGAAGGACTTGGAGAGACTGGAAACGTGGGCAGGTAAATGGCAGATGAGGTTTAATACAGATAAATGTAAGGTTATGCATTTGGGATACAAGAATAAAAAGGCGACTTACAAATTAAATGGAGATATATTGGGGGAATCCTTGATGGAGAAGGATTTAGGAGTGCTTGTAGACAGCAGGCTTAGCAATAGTGTCCAAAGTCATGCAGTAGCTGCAAAGGCAAACAAGATCTTATCTTGCATCAAATGGGCAATGGATGGAAGGGAAGTAAACATAATTATGCCCCTTTACAAAGCATTAGTAAGACCACACCTTGAATATGGAGTACAATTGTGGGCACCAATCCTAAGAAAAGACATTATGGAACTAGAGAGAGTGCAGAGAAGAGCCACCAAATTAATAAAGGGAATGGACATTCTAACTTTTGAGGAGAGGCTAGCAAAATTAGATTTATTTACATTAGAAAAGAGGCGTCTAAGTGGGGATATGATAACTATATACAAATATATTCAGGGACAATACAAGGAGCTTTCAAAAGAACTATTCATCCCACGGGCAGTACAAAGGACTCGGGGCCATCCCTTAGGCTACGGCCCCGGTAACTCAGCTGCAACGCGCGCCTGCGAGATTGGCGGCGCGTGCAGCCGATTACCTGGTCTGCAGGGAGCTGCAGTAAGAGAGACCGGGGGGGGCGTGGCGGAGGAGTGACGGGGGCGTGGCCATGACGTCACCCGGCAGGTTCGCCCTCTTTGGCTGAACTGCCGGTGTGCGTGCTGTATCGCTCGACGTGAGTCCTGCTCTCAATTCTATTGAGAGCAGGAGTAGCTCTCGCGCGAGCGCTGCGGCCCCCCCTCGCAGCGGGACTGGCGCCATTGCGGGGAGGGCTCTCGTGCGCGCAGCGTCCGCCACAGCGGACGCTGTAGTAGGCAGCGGGGGCAAGGCCTTAAGGTTGGAGGAAAGGAAATTTTACCAGCAACAAAGGAAAGGGTTCCTTACAGTAAAGGCAGTTAAAATGTGGAATTCATTACCCATGGAGACTGTGATGGCAGATACAATAGATTTGTTCAAAAAAAGGTTGGACATCTTTTTAGATGGGAAAGGTATACAGGGATATACCAAATAAGTATACATGGGAAGGATGTTGATCCAGGGATTAATACGATTGCCAATTCTTGGAGTCAGGAAGGAAATAATTTTTCCCCTTAATAGGGTTTTTTGTTTGCCTTCCTCTGGATCAATATGTAAGTATAGATATAGGATAAAGTATCTGTTGTCTAAATTTAGCATAGGTTGAACTTGATTGACCTAAGTCTTTTTTCAACCTCATCTATCGGCGATCGGGTGCAGGGGGGGGGGGAAGGAGCTGACCCAGAGCTGCCAGCCGGCCCTCTTCGTCGCCTCAGGCCAATCAGGGAGGGGGATTATTTATTTATTTTAAAAAGTGGTATTCATAGAGCCGCAGCACGGCCTAAATCCAGTCGCCACGGGCGTGCGGTTATGCGTATTTGTCGAACACTGTATATATGGGGCTAATCTGATGAAGACTTTGCAGTGAAAACGCGCGTTGGGTGAATCAGTGATTACTAAGAAGCCCTTGTTGATGACATCCAGAGTGGAGGACAACTTTAATCAGCCCAGTACCTGCTGTGACGGCCGTGGAGCGGATGCTGTTGCTGTGAATATCTTTGTCTGACCATATGACCCAGGGTGGTATGAATGCTCTCAAACAAAGGCACTTATGTAAGTGGAATACTTTGTGTTTTTAACATTAAAAACCGTACTATACTATTTTTGCTTTCCCTTTTTTCTATATGGATTTCCCCCCCCCCCCCCCTCTATATGGATCTGGAGTACCCGTCTGAAGACATAAGTTGGTAACTTTTAATAACCACAACGCTTTCATTTCACGTTAAACACGTTAGTGCAAATTTTATAGAACTTTCAACACTGAAATTATCTGTTGAGGGTGACAAAATTGCACTATTTTGTGTTTTCACTTTCTTTCCATGTCCTGATGTGATTTGTGCACCTGTTTCTCCTTCGTTTGCTGATTGAATCTGGTTTGAATTCTAATTCGGGAGCTGCACTCATTAAGGATAGTATATCATTTGTGTTATTTTGATTTATTAGTAATATTATTTGCGCTTGTCTTTCTTTTCACCAATATACAGTGCTCAACAAACCCGGTCGCCAACTCGCCAGCTGCGATCGGATATTGGCTCGTGGCCAGTAACTTTTCCCCTGCTCTGCAAAAAAAAACCCCTGCTCGGAAAAAAAAAAATCCCTCTAGCTGATTGGCTGTGACGCGGGATGGAGTTGCCAGGACTTCAAACCGCCCTTCCTTCTCTGCACGCGTAAGTAATGATGGGGGGGGGGGAGATAATGGGGGGGTAGATAATGTAGGGGGGAGATGATGGGGGGAGGGGAGGGAGATGATGGGGGGGGAAGCGGATGTGCGTGTGTCTGCTGCTGCTCCTCCTCCTCTATATAATTGTATCAGCTCCTGTAATTTACAAGACCTGCACTGATCCGGTCATGGAGGATTTTGAACAGATGCTTGAGGTGGGGGGAATTTAATGCACGTTAAAATATTTTTATATACACTGATACATCCTGCCCCCGGTCCCTGGCGCTCCCGCTGTCCGCGCGGGTCGGGAGATACACCCCCCCCTCCGGCGCTCTCCTGCTGTCCGCGCGGGTCGGGAGATACCGCCCCCACCTCCGGCACTTTCCCGTTGTGCGCGCGTGTCGGGAGATACCCCCCACCTCGGGCACTCTCCCGCTGTGCGCGCGGGTCGGGAGATACCACCCCCACCTCCGGCGATCTCCCGCTGTCCGCACGGGTCGGGAGATAGTAGCCGGGTGTTTCTCCCCCCCCCCCTCTCCCCTCCAGCGCTCCTGAGGTACTGAGTGTGTGTGTGTGTATGTAAGAGAGAGATTGAGAGTGTGTGTGTGTATGGGAGAGAGAGATTGAGAGAGAGAGAGAGAGTGTGTATGTGTGTGTGTATGTGTATGGGAGAGAGAGATTGAGTGTGTGTGTGTGTGTGTGTGTGTGTATGGGAGAGAGAGATTGAGAGTGTGTGTGTGTATATGGGGGAGAGAGAGAACGTGTGTGTGCAGGACACCCCCCTAGTCAGTCATCCCACACCCACCCAGTCACCCCCCACCCAGTCACCCAGTCAGTATGGATCGGGATGTGAGGTAGGGAAGTGACGTCCACGCCGGTACGTCATTGCTACGCCTCCAAATATTCATTGCCACGCCCCCAAATCGTGCCCGCTGCATAGCCTGCAAAGCCATGAAAAAGCTCAGGCTTTAGCAAGAGTATTGCAGTGTGTGTGCGCCTGCCCCCCGTTCCGCTCCGTCTGCCTAAGTATAAACGCAGCCTAAGGCCTGGGACATAGTAAATTCAAGCTCGCTGAGGCGGGCTGAGCCGCGCTGAGCAGATGCACAAACCCCCTGCATCTGTCATCAGCGTGGCTATAGTTTCCCCTTCCACATACGTGCTGATGCGTGCGGAGGCTCTGAAACTTTGCCGAGACAGGCAAGTTTCAAATTTGCCGCTCGGGGAAGCGGAGGAGTGGTCACGTGACCGATGGGAGCGGGGGACTAGCCCCGCCTCCCGCTCCACCTCCTGACACGCCTCCGCCCCGCCCCCAGAGCGCGCTCACTGCCTCGCCTGCAAGGACAGAAAAAAGCACAATTTTCAGCAGGCGAGGCAGAGCAGGAGTGCGCCTCAGCGAGCTTCAATTTACTATGTACCAGGCCTAAAGCTGCGGTCCCACTAACTGCTACAGCGCACACCTCGGCGTGCGCTGTGCGTATAAGCACCGCCCCTCAATGGGGCTGGGCCCAGTACGCACCTTCCCGCTGAAGGTGCAGCCGTGCCGTACTGCCAGGTTTTTTTTAACGCCCCCGCCGGCGGTTCAGCCAATGAGGGCGAACCAGCCGCGTGAGGTCATGGCCACGCCCCCGCAAACCCCCGACTATGCCCCCTCCCGTCGCAATCTCCCTCTCTCCCTGGAGACCGCAGATCGCAGTTAGCGCTGTGCACGCGCCGCCATCCCCCGCCTGGCGCGCGTGTCAGTGATGACTGGGACCACAGCCTCAGGCCTCGGACATGGACAAAAAGACTGTGCTGAGGCGCGCTGAGCCGCGATGAGGGGAAACATTATCCCTATCAGCGCGGCTTTAGACGGCGCTTCTGCACGCTTCCGCAGGCGTGTGGAATTTCAGCCGACAGACCAATTTTAGATTTCCCGCTGAGGGAAGCGCAGGGCCGGTCACGTGACTGCCAGAAGCCAATGGCAGTCCGTGACGTTGGCGCCATGACGTGGCGCGCTAGCCCCGCCTCCCGCTCCGCCATACAAGCGCGCTCGCTGGCGCTCATGCAGGGACAAGAAAAATCTCCTGGACAACATGAGCGTCAGCGATGCCCAGCGCTCCTCCCTGCACCATGTCCCAGGCCTTAGGCTGAGTCCATGGATAGCGCTTAGGCGCTCACCCGTGCTGAGGCGCGCTGACACTTGTCAGTGAGCCCCTGCAGCCGCAATGAGAGCAGCTTTAGCAGGGGCTCGCGAATGCGTCCGCAGGCGTGCGGAGGCGTAGCTCTTAAAAATGTTTTAGTTGCGGCGCTCACGGGAGCGCAGGGCCAGTCACGTGAGCGGTTTGCCCAATGACCAGCTCCGTGACATCACTGGCCCGCCCCAGACACGCCCCCGGACGGCGCACGAACTAAGGCCAGGGAAAGCACCCGCATTCCCTCAGCTTCAGCGCGCCTCCGCACGGCTGCAGTTACCATGGACTCAGCCTTAGGGCTGTTATATAGTGTGTGCGGCCGTGTGCGCACGCGTGCCTGTGTGAAGGCGCGTGTACGTGCCGCACACGTTTTGTGTATATACTGTGCGTGGCTGTATGTGTGTGTTAAAATAAATAAATAAAACCTGAAATAATTTTTTTAATACGTTGTACATACATACATACATACATACATACATACATACATACATACATACATACATACTCATATACTTACATTTTCAGCAGCGGTAGCGGCGCGATTTCTTTCTTTTTGTTTCTTCTTTCCCCGTGGGCCGGTTCTACTCTCCTTGCAGTGCGCGCGCGCGGCGCCATAGAAAGGCTGACTGACGTCAGCCAACTAAAATTCTGCGCGCGCCAGTCACTATA
Source organism: Ascaphus truei (assembly GCF_040206685.1). Taxonomy (NCBI): domain Eukaryota; kingdom Metazoa; phylum Chordata; class Amphibia; order Anura; family Ascaphidae; genus Ascaphus; species Ascaphus truei. The sequence goes on from NC_134487.1 coordinate 224,630,652, forward strand.
GAACGGGCCTGACGCGCGCCCTCCACCTCCTGTCTCTGCCACCTTGAACGAGGCCTACATGTTGTTGTAATTGATATTACAAATTCAATTGTTTGCTTCGACTAGAGTACTAAAGCCGCAGACATCCCCACTTTCATGTTAGTTTTTTATTTTAACTTGCCTAGCGGCTGCTGACCTAACCCTCCCTATTGCCTAAGGCCTCGGTCCCGGTGCGCTCGGTGGCGCGGGCGGCCACACGCGAGTTCCCCACCAGCAGGGGAATCCTGCGGAGCTGGTCCCGGTCCCCCCTGGCTGCACAGCTTACTACATGCTGTGGCGCGTCAGCCGCTATGGGATACAAGAGAATGGTGATCCCTAGCGTTGACGCGTCGAGTGGTGTGGCAGTGAGCCAATGGGGAGGGGAGGCTTCGGGAGGAGGAGAGGCTTCGGGGAGCAGGGAGGAGTGTGGAGTGAAAGCAGCGTGAGTGCCTGTCTGTGTGTATGTGTCTGAGTGCGTGCGTGCCTGTCTGTGTGTGTGTATGTGTGTGCCTGAGTGCGTGAGTGCCTGCCTCTGTCTGTGTGTGTGTGTTGCTTTACTTACCTTCAATCAGCAGCCCGAGCCGTGGAGGGAGGGGGGGGGGGGAGAGTAGCGGGTCCCTCCGCTCAAGCCACGCCCCCCCTCCCGCTCAAGCATCCCACTCCCGCCCACCTCCCGCTCCCTACAGACCGCATATCGCGGTCTGTGTATGTCACCGCCCCGCCTGTCTGCAGTGCGGGCGCGCTGACTCTGGGAGCGGGGCCTAAGGCTAAGGCCCCGCTCCCAGAGTCAGCGCGCCCGCACTGCAGACAGGCGGGGCGCTGACACTACACAGACCGCGATATGCGGTCTGTAGGGAGCGGGAGCCGGAGTGGGAGGTGGGCGGGAGTGGGAGGATTGACAGGGAGGGGGGGCGTGGCTTGAGCGGAGGGACCTGCTACTCTCCCCCCCCTCCCTCCACGGGCTCGGGCTGGAGCTGCTGATGGTAAGTTAAAACACACACACACAGGCAGGCACTCACGCACTCATACACACACACACGCGCGCACACACAGGCAGGCACTCACGCACTCATACACACACACACAGACAGAAGCAGGCACTCACGCACTCAGGCACACACATACACACACACAGACAGGCACGCACGCACTCAGACACACACACAGACAGGCACTCACGCTTTCACTCCACACTCCTCCCCGCTCCCCGAAGCCCCTCCTCCTCCCGAAGCCTCCCCTCCCCATTGGCTCACAGCCACACCACGTGACGCGTCAACGCTAGGGAACACCATTCTCTTGTATCCCCTAGCGGCTGATGCGCCACAGCGTGTAGTGCGCTGTGCAGCCAGGGAGGACCGGGACAGGCTCAGCAGGATTCCCCTGCTGGTGGGGAACTCGCGTGTGGCCGCCCGCACCAACAAGCGCAGCGGGACCGAGGCCTAAGACCCCCCCCCTCCCGCTCAAACCTCCCTCCCCTCCCGCTCAAACCTCTCCCCCCCCCTCCCGCTCAAACCTCTCCCCCCCCCTCCCGCTCAAACCTCTCCCCCCCCCTCCCGCTCAAACCTCTCCCCCCCCTCCCGCTCAAACCTCTCCCCCCCCCTCCCGCTCAAACCTCTCCCCCCCCCTCCCGCTCAAACCTCTCCCCCCCCGTCCCGCTCAAACCTCTCCCCCCCCCTCCCGCTCAAACCTCTCCCCCCCCCTCCCGCTCAAACCTCTCCCCCCCCCTCCCGCTCAAACCTCTCCCCCCCCCCTCCCGCTCAAACCTCTCCCCCCCCCTCCCGCTCAAACCTCTCCCCCCCCCTCCCGCTCAAATCTCTCCCCCCCCCTCCCGCTCAAACCTCTCCTCCCCCCTCCCGCTCAAACCTCTCCCCCCCCCCTCCCGCTCAAACCTCTCCCCCCCCCCTCCCGCTCAAACCTCTCCCCCCCTCCTCCCGCTCAAACCTCTCCCCCCCCTCCCGCTCAAACCTCTCCCCCCCCCCTCCCGCTCAAACCTCTCCCCCCCCCCTCCCGCTCAAACCTCTCCCCCCCCTCCCGCTCAAACCTCTCCCGCCCCCTCCCGCTCAAACCTCCCCCCCCCCCTCCCGCTCAAACCTCCCCCCCCCTCCCGCTCAAACCTCCCCCCCCCCTCCCGCTCAAACCTCCCCCCCTCCCGCTTAAACCTCCCCCCCCCCTCCCGCTCAAACCTCCCCCCCCTCCCGCTCAAACCTCCCCCCCCCTCCCGCTCAAACCCCCCCCCCGCTCAAACCACCCCCCCCTCCCGCTCAAACCACCCCCCCCTCCCGCTCAAACCACCCCCCCCTCCCGCTCAAACCACCCCCCCCTCCCGCTCAAACCTCCCCCCCTCCCGCTCAAACCTCCCCCCCCTCCCGCTCAAACCTCCCCCCCCTCCCGCTCAAACCTCCCCCCCCGCTCAAACCTCCCCCCCCGCTCAAACCCCCCCCCCGCTCAAACCTCCCCCCCCGCTCAAACCCCCCCCCCGCTCAAACCTCCCCCCCGCTCAAACCTCCCCCCCCCCCGCTCAAACCTCCCCCCCCCCCCGCTCAAACCTCCCCCCCCCCGCTCAAACCTCCCCCCCCCCCCGCTCAAACCTCCCCCACCCGCTCAAACCTCCCCCACCCGCTCAAACCTCCCCCCCCCTCCCCTCCCCGAAGCCTCTCCTCCTCCCGAAGCCTCCCTTCCCCATTGGCTCACAGCCACACCACGTGACGCGTCAACGCTAGGGAACACCATTCTCTTGTATCCCCTAGCGGCTGATGCGCCACAGCGTGTAGTGCGCTGTGCAGCCAGGGAGGACCGGGACAGGCTCAGCAGGATTCCCCTGCTGGTTGGGGAACTCGCGTGTGGCCGCCCGCACCAACAAGCGCAGCAGGACCGAGGCCTAAGGCCCCTCCCTCCCCCTCCCGCTCAACCCCCCCCGTCAAACACCCCCCCCGTCAAACACACCCCCCCGTCAAACACACCCCCCCCGTCAAACACACCCCCCCCTCGTCAAACACACCCCCCCTCGTCAAACACCCCCCCTCGTCAAACACCCCCCCCCGTCAAACACACCCCCCGTCAAACACACCCCCCCGTCAAACACACCCCCTCCGTCAAACACCCCCCCCCGTCAAACACCCCCCCCCGTCAAACACCCCCCGTCAAACACCCCCCCCCGTCAAACACCCCCCCCCGTCAAACACCCCCCCCCGTCAAACACACCCCCCCGTCAAACACACACACCCCCGTCAAACACCCCCCCCCCCCGTCAAACCCCCCCCCGTCAAACACCCCCCCCCCCCGTCAAACACCCCCCCCCCCCGTCAAACACCCCCCCCCCGTCAAACACACACCCCCGTCAAACACACACCCCCCCGTCAAACACACCCCCCCCGTCAAACACCCCCCCCGTCAAACACCCCCCCCGTCAAACACCCCCCCCCGTCAAACACCCCTCCCGTCAAACACACCCCCCCCCCCCGGTCAACCCCCCCCCCCCCCGGTCAACACCCCCACCCCCCCACGGTCAAACACCCCCCCCCCCCACGGTCAAACACCCCCCCCCCCACGGTCAAACACCCCCCCCCCCACGGTCAAACACCCCCCCCCCCCACGGTCAAACACCCCCCCCCCCCACGGTCAAACACCCCCCCCCCGGTCAAACACCCCCCCCCCCACGGTCAAACACCCCCCCCCCCACGGTCAAACACCCCCCCCCCCACGGTCAAACACCCCCCCCCCCCCACGGTCAAACACCCCCCCCCCCCACGGTCAAACACCCCCCCCCCCCACGGTCAAACACCCCCCCCCCCCACGGTCAAACACCCCCCCCCCCCCACGGTCAAACACCCCCCCCCCCCCCCACGGTCAAACACCCCCCCCCCCCCACGGTCAAACACCCCCCCCCCCCCCACGGTCAAACACCCCCCCCCCCCCACGGTCAAACACCCAACCCCCCCACGGTCAAACACCCCCACCCCCCCCCCCCCCCACGGTCAAACACCCCCCCCCCCCCCACGGTCAAACACCCCCCCCCCCCCACGGTCAAACACCCCCCCCCCCCCCACGGTCAAACACCCCCACCCCCCCCCCCCACGGTCAAACACCCCCACCCCCCCCCCCCACGGTCAAACACCCCCACCCCCCCCCCCCCCACGGTCAAACACCCCCACCCCCCCCCCCCCACGTTCAAACACCCCCACCCCCCCCCCCCACGTTCAAACACCCCCACCCCCCACGTTCAAACACCCCCCCACGTTCAAACACCCCCCCCCCACGTTCAAACACCCCCCCCCCCACGTTCAAACACCCCCCCCCCCACGTTCAAACACCCCCCCCCCCACGTTCAAACACCCCCCCCCCCACGTTCAAACACCCCCCCCCCCCGTTCAAACACCCCCCCCCCCACGTTCAAACACCCCCCCCCCCACGTTCAAACACCCCCCCCCCCACGTTCAAACACCCCCCCCCCCACGTTCAAACACCCCCCCACGTTCAAACACCCCCCCCCCACGTTCAAACACCCCCCCCCCACGTTCAAACACCCCCCCCCCCCACGTTCAAACACCCCCCCCCCCCACGTTCAAACACCCCCCCCCCCCACGTTCAAACACCCCCCCCCCCACGTTCAAACACCCCCCCCCCACGTTCAAACACCCCCCCCCCCACGTTCAAACACCCCCCCCCCCCACGTTCAAACACCCCCACCCCCCCCACGTTCAAACACCCCCACCCCCCCCACGTTCAAACACCCCCACCCCCCCCACGTTCAAACACCCCCACCCCCCCCACGTTCAAACACCCCCACCCCCCCCACGTTCAAACACCCCCACCCCCCCCACGTTCAAACACCCCCACCCCCCCCACGTTCAAACACCCCCACCCCCCCACGTTCAAACACCCCCCCCCCCCCACGTTCAAACACCCCCCCCCCCCACGTTCAAACACCCCCCCCCCCCACGTTCAAACACCCCCCCCCCCCACGTTCAAACACCCCCCCCCCACGTTCAAACACCCCCACCCCCCCCACGTTCAAACACCCCCCCCCACGTTCAAACACCCCCACCCCCCCACGTTCAAACACCCCCACCCCCCCCACGTTCAAACACCCCCACCCCCCCCCACGTTCAAACACCCCCACCCCCCCCCACGTTCAAACACCCCCACCCCCCCCACGTTCAAACACCCCCACCCCCCCCCACGTTCAAACACCCCCACCCCCCCCCACGTTCAAACACCCCCACCCCCCCCCACGTTCAAACACCCCCACCCCCCCCCACGTTCAAACACCCCCACCCCCCCCACGTTCAAACACCCCCACCCCCCCCACGTTCAAACACCCCCACCCCCCCCCACGTTCAAACACCCCCACCCCCCCCACGTTCAAACACCCCCACCCCCCCCACGTTCAAACACCCCCACCCCCCCCACGTTCAAACACCCCCACCCCCCCCACGTTCAAACACCCCCACCCCCCCACGTTCAAACACCCCCACCCCCCCACGTTCAAACACCCCCACCCCCCCCACGTTCAAACACCCCCACCCCCCCCACGTTCAAACACCCCCACCCCCCCCACGTTCAAACACCCCCACCCCCCCACGTTCAAACACCCCCACCCCCCCCACGTTCAAACACCCCCACCCCCCCCACGTTCAAACACCCCCACCCCCCCCACGTTCAAACACCCCCACCCCCCCCACGTTCAAACACCCCCACCCCACGTTCAAACACCCCCCACCCACGTTCAAACACCCCCCACCCACGTTCAAACACCCCCCACCCACGTTCAAACACCCCCCACCCACGTTCAAACACCCCCCACCCACGTTCAAACACCCCCCACCCCCCACGTATGTCAGCGCCCCGCCTGTCTGCAGTGCGGGCACGCTGACTCTGGGAGCGGGGCCTTAGCCTTATGTGAACAGGTGGCTGAGCCCTGACTGGTCGGGTGGGAGGCGCCTCACTCAGACCTAGAGAGAATCGAGAGCAGAACGCGCGCGCTTTGCAAAAGGGAATAATAGCAGCACAATAGTCACAGCTATGGCTATACCCCCCAAAAGAATATGTCACAGTCCACGTTTTGACAGCAGTTTTGAGAAAAGGTCCAAGAAACTTTCAATCGAGGGAAATATCGGTAAGTGCAAAATGGGTGAGGGTTTATCGATGTCCTGTACCAACTTTCTTGACGTTTATGCTTTGGTGATTGGCATTGCGGGTACAATCGTTAACCAACAGCCATACAGTAAAGATTTCCTAGAAGGTATAAGGGGTTAAACGTGTCAAAGTTGGATGGCACTAAGTAGCAGGCACCGAAATCAAGAAATGCGTATACACCCCATGGCTAGAAAGAGACGTGGATTTTCGTTGTTTATTTTCTTGTCATTTGAAGATTAAGAGCCTGGAAATGTTTAAGTGGGGAAGGGAATTTTAATGCAGGGTTCGGGAAATTGCCGCCAATTGCTGTTGCACTTTACATTACTAACAGTGCAGTGTTTATTCAATAAAGGCCACACACTTACATACAATTAATTATATTTAAAAGTGTATGTGGTTGTGAATTAATTGTGGCTAGGTCATGACAGCACGAATAACGTGTCAATATTGTATTTTAGAGCGACAGTGCCTCCAAGGATAGTGGGGAGGGGGGCTCTTTAAAAGGCTAAATGTAGGGTCTTTTAATACAAAAATATAACGTTTGGGAAGCTTTAACTTTTAAAGTGATTCCGTTTAAACTATATGCTTTTGCAGGGTGTTCAGTCTTCCTGATAAGTTTCAGTTCTGCGTTTTTTGTTTTAAAAAATGTCTTCTCCAAAGCGATTAGTGACGATAATTCATGCTACTTTCTCTTTGATTAAAAATGTTGACCTGAGGGACAGGCTAACAATTGTTCACAGTATAGGAAAAAGTAATGTGTGTAATATCTCTCTTTAAGAGCTACAATAACACTAAATTGTTACTCTGAAGCTAGAGCAAAAAGCACTGCATCAGATTTAATAAACAAAATATAGTTTCTTTCTATGAGCATGTTTTTTTCCCCTCCCTTTAATCCTAGTGCGTTTTTGTTTTTGCACCTGCGAGACTTGGATACAGAAACCCCTCAATACTTTAATACTGCTTTTAACGTGGAGGAATGCATTGTCATGCGATAATCTTGCAGTGTCTTTTACGTTGATCATTGTGACATGTAAAGGCCCACATTTATTAAGCCGGTCTGCCCCATGGGCTCTAAGGTGTCTTCCAGCATGGAAGGTGACTTTTATGGAGTAGCAAAGTGATATATTTTCAAATGATCAAAATGAGTACATTGTTTTTTTTTACCACAGCGGCAGGGAAATCCACATTTGTTCAAATGCTAGAAAAAGCCAGCGATGAATGGGAGGTTGTCCCTGAACCTATTGCAAAATGGTGTAATGTTCAAAGCACTGAAGATGGCCATGAGGTGAGAATTGCTAAAGTTTTTCAGATATAATGGAGGAGAAGGAGCGGCTCAGTGACTAAAGACACTGACTGGCACTGAGTTTGAAGCAAGGGAACCTGGTTCAATTCCTGGTGTTCGTGCCTTCATACTTACAAGTTGTTCTGCAATAAAATCAAGATGTTTATCCAATCATGGGTCAATGACCACTATGGGACATTGGTTCAGTGCTGGTCAGCAGGCCCTCTGAAAATATGGATTGGGACATACATAGGCCTACTTTGATAAAACACGTCAGCAATCAGGATCGCAATTGGAAACAAGTGTCAACCCCGTCAATCAAGGCAGTTAATAACAAGGTCTGTGATATGATTATTATCGTAAAACATGAGCCTTCTAGATCATGGGTGCGCAAACTTTTCCCCTGCTTGCGTGTCCCTTCTTACTGTGTCACGATGTCATCTGATGTCACGTTGCCATGGCGATGCGTCGCTAGAAGCCGCCGGAGACAAGGTATGGGAACTTAGAGGCCTCGAGTGCACTCCCCAGCATTTAATTTTTAAATGCTTTGGGGAAGAGCGTGGGGCCTCTGTAAGCGCCTCACTCCCCCCAGTTTGTGCACCCCTGTTCTTGATGACCAGTGCACTAATTGTATTGAAGACGATATGGGACCCTTGGTTGCATTACAATAGCCCAGGATCACACTCAACTAAATTATTGAATCTGTAGATTTATTCTCGTTTCTCCCTGGTCTGGTCACAAACGAATGATAGCCAGAGATGGGCTTGTTTTAAATATTTGTGTATCTATATATAAATTCAATGTTACAATAATGAACATCTAGTGTTTTTTTTTTTTGCTCACGATACATTTTCATTTAATTGTCAAACGCTGCTTTCTGTGCCCAAATGATGTAATGGAACTTGTATTTGCTCACCCCATTTAAGTTTTGTTCCCTCCTACCGCCCCCTCCACCATTTCCTTTCTTCATTCTGTATCCCTTCCCGTCTATCGCATACTACAAATTCAATAAACTTTGTGTGTATATCTATCTCTATATATCTATCTCTATATATTAGTCATTTTAAAATACACCAGTATAGTAGGTAATGAGGTCTCTGCTCTAAAGAACTTACAATCTAATCTGTTCTATTTTATGATCCTTTTGTTTCCACTGTTAGTCCCTCATGGTCGTTTAATTTTCCTTCTTCCTGTTCTACTCTCTTCATTTCTCTAGATCACTGTTATTCAACTCATTTTCCAAAGGGGCAGATTAGAAATACTTTACCAATAACCAAGGTGAAAATTGCACTGAAGCTGCTTTAGGCCTTGCCCCCGCTGCCTACTACAGCGTCCGCGAGCCCTCCCCTCAATGGCGCCGGGCCCGCTGCGAGGGGGGGCCGCAGCGCTTCGGCGAGAGTTGCTCCTGCTCTCAATAGAATTGAGAGCAGGACTCGCGTCGAGCGATTAGGCACGCCCCTGGCGGTTCAGCCAATGAGGGCGAACCTGCTAGGTGACGTCATGGCCGCGCCCCGTCACTCCCCCGCCAGGCCCCCCCCCCCCCCGGTCTCTCTTGCTGCAGTGAGCTGCAGACCGGGGAATCGACTGAACACGCCGCCAATCTCGCGGGCGCGCGTTACAGCGGCGTTACCGGGGCCTTAGCCTTGCAACTGAAATTAGCAGAGGCAGGCAGTCCAAGGGCAACTCCGCAGTCCTTTTGGGGGCTGGATTTGACCCTGAGGCCACAAACTGAAGTCAAGTGTTCTATTTAGTTCCTGTTCATACTTTAATCATTGGACTTCCACATGTTCTTTAACTGATTTATCTGTTTACTCAGCACAACTACAATACGTTTTTAATAAATTTGAAAATAAACATTCAACATTATTTATTTTTGTATATATATTTTTTTCTCCTTCCTAGGAACTGTCAACATCTCAGAAGAGTGGGGGAAACCTCCTTCAAATGCTGTACGATAAACCTACTAGATGGGCTTACACATTTCAGACGTACGCATGCCTTAGTAGAGTAAAGGCACAACTAAAGCCAGTATCTGCTAAATTACTTGAAGCTGAACATCCTGTGCAGTTTTTTGAGAGATCGGTATACAGCGACAGGTAAGAGGGGAATATCTGTAGATCATTACCACCCAAGTAGACGTATAAGTGTAATATAGGCTTTGTGGTGGTGCTCCCAGGAAATATAAAAGTATAGTATATGGAGAGAACCGATCAGGTCTTGCAAAAATGATCACTTGGTAAATGTCTCGCATAGATGAAAGACAAAATATAGCAAACTACTATAATATATATTTTTTATAATCTACAAAAATTTAGTCTAATTACCCAGTAAAGAACGGTACTTCTCTTCACAGATGTAGCACTTTTTTAATTTATTTTTTTATTATTAATGTTTGACATTTTAAATATGACTGTTTTGAGTCTCTGGGGAAAAATCTAAAATTACAGTATGTATTTTTTTTTTTTTGGATTAACCTGCTGAAAGGAAATGTTTGTCATGAAAGGATGTGGTCAAATCAGTGGAGGGATGCTCACTGCGGTAACCATGACTTTGACACATGACCTTACACCAAGTCACATTTGCCTTTTATTTATAATCATTGGAATAATCCACTTGTCGCTGGCAGCCTCTCTCCCCCTCCCAACCCCCCCCTTACCTTCCTGGTGTTTGAGGGAACCCTCTCCCCCCCCCTCCCATGGCTGGTGAGGTGGGAAGGAAGTGTGGTGCACAATGAGAAAAGGGTCAGAGTACTGGTCAAAATAGGGGCAGTTTCCGAAAGTATGGTGAAAAACGGCTACAGATGAGGGATTTTGCCAGTTTCCCGCAGGCCCTGTATTTTTATTATTTAAAATACTTTTTGGAGGAATTTGGGGGTTTTGTTTTGCATGGCTAATGCATATTGTGGGTGACTACAGAAATACCACAATACTTTTGTGTATGTGTGGAGGGACACTTGAAGTCCTTACTATTTTATTATAATACTGTAGATTGTATTTGTTTTACAATGTTGCTTTTAGGTATATAACCTTTTACTGTTTTTGCTATAGGTATGTGTTTGCTTCAAACTTATTTGAATCTGGAAACATCAGTGAAACGGAATGGGCTATTTATCAAGACTGGCACACATGGTTTTTGAATCAGTTTGAAAGTGAAATAGAGCTGGATGGTATGGTCTACCTTAAAGCTACACCAGAGGTAAAGCTCATTAGTTAACTTTGAGGCAATCCAAGCCGTTCTTTGTGTGTGGTTTCTAACACACACACACACATACACATACACACATACACACATACACATACACACATACACACATACACATACACACATACACACATACACATACACACATACACATACACATACACATACACATACACACACACACACACACTTAAACCAGGGGTTCTCCGGAGCTGATCCCCCTGGTTCCAGAGGTACTTAATTCCGTAGTGGGTGCCGGTAGGCACTTCAGGGTTCACTGTGTGACTAATTTTCAATGCACCCTGGCCCTGTACGGCATTAGGAAGCCGTGGCTGTCACAGGAGACCAGGTACCTTTTTTACACCATTTTATATATTACCGGGATCATTCATTAGGCAGAACAAGATAGCACAAACAAATTGCCTTTATTTTGGTAATTCCACGTTCAACAAGAAGAAATACACAAGGAACATTTAAAAATACACTTACTGTGGGTCTGGGGGAAAAATCTAGGCTTTCCTAGGTGCAGACCGTCCACTTGTATGAGCTTACCCTAACCGGGATATATCCCATGGTTCTCCTGGTCCTCTTTTCGGCTTCAATTCCTATCAGTGACCGTTCCATTCGATTTTGAGAACTTGGGCGCAAAAGACGGGACTTAGTCTCTGCAAAGCAAACTTTTCAGGCTTCCAAACGAAGCCGGTCGCTCTGTTATTTCGAACAGAGCAACTTTGAAAAGTCCGCTGTAGCTTCATCGACTCACCGTATTGGTTGGATTGGATGGATTTACGCCCTCTCTTGGTCAGCACCTTACATACACTCCGCTGGGCTATCCCCAGAACGGAGGGGGAAGGAGCAGCCAATCGGAGCGTCGGAATTCCTCCTAGTCAGCCAATAGAAAGAGGGGCTCGTACCCGGCTGACGTTAGAGGAATAGGTGTGCCCAGCAGGCTAGGAACGCCGGGTGAGCGGGAAATATGATTTTAGCCAAAAGGAGAGCAGACTCTGTGGCCGCATCCTCCTTGGCTAACTCATTGCCACCTGCAGGGCCGGCTCCACCGTCTGGAAACTACAAAAGGTGTCCCCGCAGGGTGCCCTTTGTAGTCCGGACCTGGCCATTCGCCCTTTCCTTGCTCATCAAACGTTTTCCCACCTCTGGACATCCTCTCCCCTTTGAACTATCGACCCTATGCAGACTTACTGGCACCTTAACTGGATGCCTGGGCAAGCTGCATAGAGCCTTATAAGAAATGTATCAAACCGTGTGTGTGTGTATGTGTATGTGTGTGTGTATATATATATATATATATATATATATATATATATATATATATATATATATATATATATATATATATATATACCAACTGTAAATATTACTGTATGTTCGTTTGCATGTCTTAGACAGGTCTGCAACCCTGTCTTTCCCCATTGTCGCCCAGCATACAGCGCTTCCACTGCAGCAAGGGATTCTGGGAAATGACATGCAAATGAGCACCTTTTGTCTCAAGCTCGTATTACACAACTGGGTATCATCAGTGTGAGGTTGGTCTTAATGGCTAAGCAGGTTTGAGACTAGACTAGGTAATCACCACTATTGTTATGGTGGGTAAAAAAAAGTGACAAAAACCCTCCACAGTAAAGCATAAAGAAACTGTAAATATTACTGTATGTTCATTTGCATGTCTTAGACAGGTCTGCAATATATATATATATATATATATATATATATATATATATATATATATATATATATATATATATATATATATATATATATACACAGTGGTTGACAAATCACCAAAAAATCTACTCGCCACACAAAAAAATCTACTCGCCACCTAGTACCAAACGTGTGCTGCTTGGGCCAATATTTACTCGCCCGGGGGTTAAATCCACTCGCCCGGGGCGAGCAAATGTATAGGTTTGTCGAACACTACAGGCATACCCCGCTTTAAGTACACTCACTTTAAGTACACTCGCGAGTAAGTACATGTCGCCCAATAGGCAAATGGCAGCTCACGCATGTGCCTGTCAGCACATCCTGAACAGCAATACTGGCTCCCTACCTGTACCGAAGCTGTGCACAAGCGGGGAGACTATAAAGCCTGTTACTAATGCATTATTTACATCAGTTATGCACGTATATGACGATTGCAGTACAGTACATGCATCGGTAAGTGGAAAAAGGTAGTGCTTCACTTTAAGTACATTTTCGCTTTACATACATGCTCCGGTCCCATTGCGTACGTTAATGCGGGGTGTGTATATATATATATATATATATATATATATATATATATATATATATATATCTCTATCCACTTCTCTTCTCCTACTCACCCGCAGCTCACCTTCCACCTCGGCCTCACCCAAATGCCACACACACGCACAACCACCCGGCCACTGTCCTCTTCACCCAGTGGCCCGGACCGCCATCACCCCCCCAGCTCATCTCCCCGCCAGCTCCCCCCGCCCGCCCCCCCTCCTGCAGCTCACCTCCCTGATTGTGTCTGTTTACCTGCCTTTGATTTTGACTGCCTCCCCCTGGAACCGCACACACTGACAGCCGCCGCCGGACTACATCCCCCAGCTTCCCCTGCGACTGGTGACGCGCTGGTCCCGTGACCCGTCCCGCCTGGCTGCTCCTCCCGTGGTAAAGATGGCGGATGAGGATGGGGAAGGGATTCACTCCAGTCAGCTGAACGGGGGCGGTGGGGGCCAGGGGTTCGGCCCGGCAGGCCCGGGGGCAGGGCCCGCGGGTAGTCCGCATCGTTAAGTCCGGGTACGGGTTTAACGAGCGGGGCCAGGTGAGCGTGGGCGGCCAGCTGCGGAGCATTAATGGGGAGCTGTACGCACCGCTGCAGCATGTGACCGCCGTGCTGGCCGGTGTCACACTGTGTGTGTCACTGTTGGTGTGTATGTCACTGTTGGTGTGTGTGTGTGTGTGTGTCACTGTTGGGGTGTGTGTGTGTGTCACTGTTGGGGTGTGTGTGTGTGTGTCACTGTTGGGGTGTGTGTGTGTCACTGTTGGTGTGTATGTCACTGTTGGTGTGTGTGTGTGTGTGTGTCACTGTTGGGGTGTGTGTATGTGTGTGTCACTGTTGGGGTGTGTGTGTCTGTGTCACTGTTGGGGTGTGTGTGTGTGTGTGTGTGTGTCACTGTTGGGGTGTGTGTGTGTGTGTCACTGTTGGGGTGTGTGGGTGTCACTGTTGGGGGGTGTGTGTCACTGTTGGGGGGGGGTGTGTCACTGTTGGGGGGGTTGTCACTGTCGGGGTGTGTGTGTGTGTCACTGTTGGGGGGGGGGTGTGACACTGTGCCCCCCACTCCTGTCCACTGTCTCTCCCCCCCCCCCCACCTGTCCACTGTCCCTCCCTCACAGGCAACGCCGGGTCTCTCAGCTAGTAAAATATACTTTAATACATGGAGGACATTGGGGAGACTCATGACTGTAAGGGACTTAGGACTGGGATATCGGGGCTCAACTCAGGAGTCTGGGGGACGCTGGACAGCCCCGGTGTAATTCTACTCCCGTACCAGCAAATAGTGCCTGCACATCGGGTAGAATGAAGGTAACACCGGTAGCTCTGGACCCTGAACTCCTGCAACCCAAAGAATTGCATTCTTACCCAAATATCCCACCAAAACTTACCCACAAAGTTTCATGAGTCTGGGGAAAAGGGAACATGGAAAGTGGAAAAGCAGAGGTCACTTTAACTTTATATGTACATATACCTGGAACCTGGCTTATAGTGCTGGGTAGCTGCCAGGGACACATGGGACCCAAGGGCAACCTTTTTATTATGAAGCCTGGTTACCCTTGCCCGTCACAGTGACGTCATCAGATACGGCTTTCTATTGGCCCATGTGACTAGAGGGCTTTAAATTGCAGAGATACCGGCACCCCCTTTGGAGGGTAAATATCTCTGGAAGCAGGGGGTCACTGAAGCTGAAATTAATGGGGTTCATCTCCGGAGACCCCCTGCTTCTATCCTGTATTTAAAAAATGCAAGAAAAAAAAGGCTTGTATTGCCCGTTTAAACTCTAGTATTTAGATACCTGAATTATGTATTTACTATTGACAAAATGGTTTCCAAGTTTGCTACCGGTGTCGTTAGCTGGTCACATTTTCGGTTTGTCTTGCTTGTAAAAAAAAATTCCTTTTTTGTAATTATTAGGGTGATCATAATTGTACCTGGGGAATTTTTGATACTTGTATAGAAAAAACAGACTATTCTTGTTTTAAGTGTAATAAACAGATGTTACACTTGAGTGTAAAGTATGTTTGTTTTTTAGGGACAGTTAATTATTTTACATAGTAATTCTATATACTCTGGAGCATGTGATTAGAGTTAAAAAAATCTCGACTTGTCTTATCATTTGGGCAGCTGTTAAGATATGTATTTTTAAAAGAAGAGGAAAAAGCTTTTTGGTATTTGTAGCCTGATTTTTGCATTGAAAAACTGGATTAAATACAGGACTTGTTCCAATTGTCCTGGTGACAAATTTAGATATATATCTATCATATTAAAATGGCCATCACGCCGCGTTGTCATGACGAGATGCTACGTGACATTGTGTAGCGTCTTGTTGTCATGGCAACACCGCGTCATTTGACTCCATGCGGCCATTTTAACAGGAGCTGCAGAGGAAACAGTCAAGTTGCAGGGGATAAGACGGAGAATGCTGGGAGACGCCGCTGCTGCACCCCACCGCAGGTACTCGACAGCGGGCAAAATGCACTCGCCCCAGGCGAGTGTATTTGTCGAGCCCTGTTTATAGCTATTAATACAGAACCGGAACAACATTATAACGTACGTGTGTATTTTTTTAAATTTGTTTTTTTATATTCCTTTCTAGAAATGCATGGAAAGGTTACACTGTCGTGGTAGAGAAGAGGAACAAGGAATTGCGCTTGAATTCTTGGAAAGTTTACATTTTAAACATGAGAAGTGGCTAAATGACAGAACAATGCAGTAAGTAGCATTTTTTTTTGTTTCCATTTGTATGTAATAATTGCATTGATTGTAACAATTATATAAAATGGGTCTCTTAATAGATATAGTGTGTAATTACAAACTGAAGATGTGACTGCTGTTACATTCTGTAATACGGAACAGTTGTATCACCTTTTTATTTTGTATTGTTTCTAATGTTGACCTGAAAATGTGTATTTCGCCTTCCCTAAACTAATTTAAGGGAATCCTTAATCTTTTGACAGCTAATATTAATCCAGGGATAACTTCCCAGTACTCTGTCTGGATACTAAATTAGGCCGTGCTTCAGCATGAACAACACTTAAAGGCTGGAGATTCCTCAAAACGCAGTTTGCACTATCGCGGCTGATTCTGAGATGCCTGTTATTGAAGTCCATGGCAGATATCACAAAATCGGGTGCTGTATCACGGGTTGCGATTTGATGACTCCCGGGTCAAAGGCCCTTATGCACGAACACCTAGCACATGGGTGTTAGGGCATGCTATAGTGTAATACCCTTTAGTGCAGGGGTGGCCAACCTGACTGGGAGAGCCATAATAAGAATAAAAATAAATAAATTAATAACTATATACACTGTAACAGAACATATCCTGACCATGTTGGTGTATAGTGCCGTCAGGTTATACTCTGCGTCATTGTGTAGTGCCGTCTGGCTACATACTCTGTCGGTGTATAGTGAGAAGTACAACTTGACGGCACTATACACTGACTATGTAGCCGGTGGCGCTATACACTGACACAAAATACAAGTGGAAGGGGGAGAAAGAGGTCAAACATTTGGGGGGGGGAGAAGAGTGGGGGTGACAGATGAAAGGGAGCAGTGTGGTGATTGTCCCTACCTGGCTCTGCAGTCTCCACAGCCAGCACCACATGGAGCTCTCAGCAAACAGGGTTTATGCTCCCTGTGCTGCTTGGGAGACCACCGGGGGGGGCCTCAGGATAGGAACTTGGCAGAAGGCGCTCGATATTCTCTTCCATGTCTCTATGGTCTCTGCAGTCAGAGCTCTGATTTTTTTTTCCCACTCCCTTCAGGGGCTGGAAGGGCCACATGCAACTTTTGAGCCACCGGTTTGCCACACCTGTTTTGGGCCAAAGTCCTCTGCTTCAGTGAAAAACATTTTTTGCTTCTAAAAAAAAAATGCTTACATGCACTATAAAAAAATAAAATGCTATCCCTTTGAAAAACTAGGTATATGAAGTAAATGCTGCACACCTTAAAAAATAGTTAGATTGGTACAATTACCGGTGCTCCCGTGCTTGAACGAAAGCCTGTTTCCAGTCCTAGATCAGTAGTAGAAGGAACACAGGGCACAACTGATTTCTGCAAATCTAAACTCATTTATTGAGCCAACACAACGTTTCGACTTCAGAGGTCTTTATCAAGTGACATAGTGGCACTATGTCACTTGATAAAGACCTTTTGAGGTCGAAACATTGTGTTGGCTCAATAAATGAGTTTAGATTTGCAGAAATCCGTTGTGCCCTGTGTTCCTTCTACTACCTTTGAAAAACTAACCATTTAAACCAATAGTCTTACAACAATCTGAATTCAATAGAATTGCTTTCTTAAATTGGTATATACAACAGCACTGCTTTTTCATGTTCTGTTTTTGATTGTCAAAAATAATTTTAAGTTGTAAAAGGAAGCAAAATGTATGATTTTTATTTTGTCTGGATTACTTCATGTAGCTGAAATTGTAAATTTGCAAGAACTGTTGAAGCATAAATCAACTTTTCTTTGTGTCGCAGGAAGCACAAATGTACTGTATACAGAAAATATCTTGCACATTAGGATTTAACCTTATTTGCATAAATATTACATGTCTAGACTGGTATGTAAAAATGGTGAATATGCCTTTCTTCTAGAATAGTGTTATTTAACCAGGGTTCCTAGGAATCCTTGGGTTCCCCTGACATCCCTAAAGGGTTCCGTTCAATGTTCTGGTCATTTGAAAATTGTACCGAAATACAGAAAAATTCCCAATGTATCTGATCTCAGGCGCGCTGTTAGAAAGGGTTAGGGTTCCTCTCCAATTTCACATAGGATTCCTTAACCCAAAAAAGTTGGAAACCTTTGCTCTAGAACAGGCCTGCATAACTCGTTAAGCGAGAAGGGCCAAACTGCTCCAAGGAAAAAAAATTTGGGCCGCACGGGTAAAATCATCATCATCTTTTCTCCAGCACTTCTCATCATCGTCATCCTCATATATCTCCCCCAGCACCCCTCATCATCCTCATCCTCATATCTCCCCCAGAACCCCTCACTATCAACCTTTGCGATACTCCCCATCTATCTCTCATACCCCCATCTCTCCCACTCAACCACACACATAATACTCCCCCTCCACATCAAACACACAATACCCCCCTGCACACCACACACATCCCACCCCCCCTGCACCTCACATCCTTCTTCCCCGTGCCCCTCACATCATTCTCCCCCTCGCCCCCCCGCCCCGACCCTCCGCCCCCCCGCGCCGCGACCCTCGCCCCCCCACGCTGCGACCCTCCCATCACGGCGGGACTGCGCGCCGGAAGTGCCGCACTTGAGAGCGGGCTCGGCTCCCCCGGGGAGGAAGGGGGCTCGGCAGGAGGAGGAGGGGGGGAAAGCAGCAGCCACGGGCCGCACAGTGAGCGGGCCGCGTGTTGTGCAGGCCTGCTCTAGAATATACTATTTCATTGTAGAAAGGTGTCATGCATGCAAAAATCATTCCTTCACACAGCAAAACTACTGTAATAGTAGGACTTCGGAAACATTGGAGACTTGCGTATCAAATTTTGTCTTAAAATATACTTGAACCGTTGACTCCTGAGTAATGGACAGAAAGATATTAGAAGTAATCAGTATGTTTTCTACTTTTTTTTTTTTTCTTTTTCTCACCCTCTTCTCTAGAGTTGATTTTGATTCCTTCAAACACATACCAATTTTGGTCTTGGATGTAAATGAAGACTTTAAACATGATGAGATTAAACAGGATGCTTTGCTGGACAAAGTAAGTGTTGAGGGATGAAACAGAATAATTAGCAGCTGGCCTTTCTTCAATCTACTTTAGGTGTAGAGGCATGCATTCAAATGCAATTTGTTTCTTCCTGCACCTAGGCCAAATATGAATATGTAAGATTTTAAAATAAATGCTATGTTGCTCAAATATTTAATTTGAGCAACAAAATAACTTTTACTACACTGTACTTTTTGTTGTTATAATACAAAGTTGGAGAAATCTAGTATGACTTTACAATATTTAGCTAAAACAATATTTTTACTTGACTAAAAGTTTTTTTTTACATTTATTTTATTTTCATCCAGGTAAAAGACTTTCTAACATCACTCTAACTATTGCAGTGTGGTGTTTTTAGGGGTGGACGTCTTTGGCACGTGGACTGAGCAGATTTTATGAAAGAGAGGAAACAAACGGTATAACCACAACTTTGGTACAACAATTGGTCATAAAATTATTAAGGTGTACTTCTTGGGGCGGGGAGATAGCGGTGCACCCTGTTTAAAAAATAAAAGTAGAATGAATTGCTCCTTTAAAGACTCACTATCCATTCCTTCTGACGATGTTGCCATCTTAGGCCAAGAATCAAATTGTATGATCTTTAAGCAAAAATGTATTATGTATATGAAACAATGCATTGTTGTGTGAATGTTGTTGGAGCTATGTACAAATACATTTTATTTTCTGATTGGTTACAGTTTCATCAAAAGTAGCGAATTTTTGCTTTGCCTGTATTTTTGCTAACATGTAAATATTTTTTGCTAACAGACATATTGTTTTATCATTGTTGCTTTCCTTTATAAATAAAGCTGGACTGGTTATAATGTATAAACTTAATCATGCTATCAAGCTGCAGTTCAGTCTTTTTTTTTTTAATTAGTTTTTTTACTTCAATAGTTTCATGTGGGCAATCTCTACTTAACTAAAGAACTGTATAGCTGCAGGTCAATTCGTTCTCCGTGTATTGATCGGCGAAATTTGGTGACATAATTAGTGAAGGGATCTGTTTTTTTTTCTGCTTCTGTCCGTCAGTGGAAGCTCATGAATATTCATGAGTCTCCCAGTGACGTGTGCTCGCTCCCGATCTGCTGCTGTGTGGTGTCTCCCTTCTGCCCAATCCTTGTGCCTGCCTCCCTGCCCGTGCGGGAGATGGAGTGGGGTTGTGCTGCCCCCGTGGGGGGGAGGGGGGCGGATGATGTGTCCCCCTTCTTCCCCGATCACCGTGCCTGCCTCCCGGCCCGTGCGGGAGATGGAGTGGGGTTGCGCTGCCCCCGGGAGGGTGGGGGGGTTGCAGCCAGGTGGTGTGTGTGAGAGAGATATTATATGTATATACTGTGTGTGTGTGTGTGTGTGTGTGTGTGTGTATATATATATATATGTGTGTGTGTGTGTATATATATATATATATATATATATATATATATACACACACACACACACACACACACACACACACACACACACACACACACACACACACACACACTGTTCGACAAATCACTCAAAAATCTACTCGCCCAACCAAAAAATCTACTCGCCACCTAGTCCCGCCCCCACCCCGCTTTAAAATAAAATATATGAATAAAATCCATTTAAATGACATACAATAAATATATTTATTACATTATACTACAATTAGTCCTTGTCACGTGTGTGTCTGTGTAAATGTCGATCTAGAAATAAAAGCCAGGTGTGAATGACTAGTTTCCTGAACCCCTTAACCAGTGTCTGGACGTCCCCGCTTAACAATATCTAAAGCAGCAATCCCACCTGGGATCTTACCTGATCCGCAGTCCCTCAATGTCCAGGTACCCTAATTCCTGCAATGTTATACATTGGAGGGGATGTGTTCCCTACCTGTCTTCTGGGTTAGGGGGGTTCCGATGTCTTCCGTGTGAAGCTTGAGTCAGATCTGGAAGAAAGCAGAATAGGTTATTTCGGTGTTGTATAGGGCAGTTAA
>NC_134487.1:224653943-224666443 GCF_040206685.1 Ascaphus truei
TCTCTATATATCTCTATCTCTATATATCTCTATCTCTATCTCTATATATCTCTATCTCTATATATCTCTATCTCTATATATCTCTATATATCTCTATATATCTCTATATATCTCTATATATCTCTATATATCTCTATATATCTCTATCTCTATATATCTCTATCTCTATATATAGGGTGACCAGATTTTGAAAATGAAAAACCGGGACACAATTTTTTTTTTTACATTAACAGTTTATATATTGTATTACACTTATACTTTACTACCATTAGTCCTAGTTACGTGTGTGTGTGTGGTGTGTGTGTGTGTGTCTCAGATGGCCTCACTATCGAACAAAATAAAAGCCAGATGTGAATGACTTCTGTACCCTAAACCATTGTCAGGACGCCCCCTCTTCACAATTTCTAAAGCAGCAATCCCAGATGGGATCTTACCTGATCCGCAGTCCCTCAAGGTACTATACTGGAGGGGAGGTGTTCCCTACCTGTCTTCCGATGTCTCCCGTGTGAAACTTGAGTCAGATCTGAAGAAAGCAGGGCGGGTTACTTCAGTGTAGTATACGGCAGTTAAGATGAGACAGAAAGGAAGACAGAGGGAGAGACAGAGGGAGAGACAGGGGAGAGACAGGGGGAGAGAAGGGAGAGACAGGGGGAGAGACAGGGAGAGAGAGAGAGAGACACGGGAGCAGAGAGGGAGAGAGACACGGGAGCAGAGAGGAGAGAGACACGGAGCAGAGAGGAGAGAGACACGGGGGCAGAGAGGGAGAGAGACACGGGGGCAGAGAGGGAGAGAGACACGGGGCAGAGAGGGAGAGAGACACGGGGGCAGAGAGGGAGAGAGACAGGGGGAGAGAGAGAGGGAGACAGGGAGAGAGAGAGGGAGACACGGGGGCAGAGAGGGAGAGACAGAGGGAGAGAGATGGAGGGGAGAGACGGGAGAGACAGGGGAGAGAGAGAGGGAGAGACGGGAGAGAGAGGGAGAGACAGGGGGAGAGGGAGAGAGAGAGGGAGAGAGACAGGGGAGAGAGAGAGGGAGAGACAGGGGGAGAGAGAGAGGGAGAGACAGGGGAGAGAGAGGGAGAGAGAGAGGGAGAGACGGGGGGAGAGAGAGGAGAGACATGGGGAGAGAGAGAGGGAGAGAGAGGGAGAGACAGGGGGAGAGACAGGGGAGAGAGAGAGGGAGAGAGAGAGGGAGAGACAGGGGGAGAGAGAGAGGGAGAGACAGGGGAGAGAGAGAGAGAGAGACAGGGGGAGAGAGAGAGACAGGGGGAGAGAGAGAGAGACAGGGGGAGAGAGAGAGAGACAGGGGGAAAGAGAGAGAGACGGGGAGAGAGACAGGGAGAGAGGGAGAGGGAGAGACAGGGAGGGAGGGAGAGGGAGATACAGGAAAGAGGGAGGGAGGGAGAGACAGGGAAAGAAGGAGGGAGGGGGAGACAGGGAAAGAGGGAGAGACAAGGAAAGAGGGAGAGACAGGGAGGGAGGGAGAGACAGGGAAGGAGGGAGAGACAGGGAGGGAGGGAGAGACAGGGAGGGAGGGAGAGACAGGGAGGGAGGGCGAGACAGGGAGGGAGGGCGAGACAGGGAGGGAGGGCGAGACAGGGAGGGAGGGCGAGACAGGGAGGGAGGGAGAGACAGGGAGGGAGGGAGAGACAGGGAGGGAGGGAGAGACAGAGACAGGGAGGGAGGGAGAGACAAAGACAGGGAGGGAGGGAGACAAAGACAGGGAGGGAGGGAGAGACAGAGACAGGAGGGAGGGAGAGACAGAGACAGGGAGGGAGGGAGAGACAGAGACAGGGAGGGAGGGAGAGACAGAGACAGAGACAGGGAGGGAAGGAGAGGGAGGGAGAGGGAGAGACAGGGAGGGAGGGAGAGGGAGAGACAGGGAGGGAGGGAGAGGGAGAGACAGGGAGGGAGGGAGAGGGAGAGACAGGGAGGGGGATAGAGGGAGGGAGAGACGGAGGGGAGAGAAAGGGAGAGACAGGGAGGGGGAGAGAAAGGGAGGGGAGAGACAGGAGGGTGAGGGAGACACACACCCACTGATACACACATACATACACACACACACACACTGACACACCCACCCAGCCCACTGATACACACACCCCCACCCACTGATACCCACAACACTGATACCCACACCCACCCACTCATACTCACACCCACCCACTGATACACACCCACCCAACCCACTGATACACACACACACCCCCACCCACTGATACCCACACCCACCGATACACACCCACACACCCACCGATACACACCCACACACCCACCGATACACACCCACACACCCACCGATACACACCCACACACCCACCGATACACACCCACACACCCACCGATACACACCCACACACCCACCGATACACACCCACACACCCACCGATACACACACACACCCACTGATACACACACCCACTGATACACACACACACCCACTGATACACACACACACACCACTGATACACACACCCACTGATACACACACACACCCACCCACTGATACACACACACACACACTGATACACACACACACACACACACTGATACACACACACCCACATACACCCCGCCAGCCCCTGCACCGCCCGCACAACGCGCAGCCACCACTGCCCGCCCCCGAGCCTATTTCCCACACCAAGTGGACGGGGGGAAGTGAGCGCAAAGGCAGGCGCGCGCCGGGGGGCAAAGGCAGGCACGCGCGCCGGGGGGCAAAGGCAGGCGCGCGCGCCGGGGGCAAAGGCAGGCGCGCGCGGCGGGGGGCAAAGGCAGGCGTGCGCGCCGGGGGGCAAAGGCAGGCGCGCGCGCCGGGGGGGCAAGGCAGGTGCGTGCGCCGGGGGGCAAAGGCAGGCACACACGGGGCAAGGGCAGGCGCACGCGGGGGCAAAGGCAGGTGCGTGCCCACCTCCTATTGCGCACCCCCTCCCCTCCTTCCCGGCTGGGACCCGTGACAGAAAGGGGACACTCACCGCGCACAGAGCAGTGGAGCCGGGAGCGGGAAGGCAGTCAGTCACGTGTGCGCTTCACAAAGCGGAAGCCCCGCCCCCGGCTTCCTCTGACATGCTGCGACCAATCCCCTGCGGGCCGGCCGGCATTCTAAGTCCGCCCCCGGCAGCATCATTCATCCAATCCCCTACGGGCCGGCCGGCATTCTAAGTCCCGCCCCCGGCATTCTCCTGCATTCAGTCCCCCCGGCAGCATTCACACACACATACAAATACTTACCGCCGCCGCATTCTCATCACCGCCGCTGCCCCACACTACCGGACCAGGGACAGAAACCGGGACAAAAACCGGACAGACTTAAACCGGGACAGGCCTCAAAAAAACGGGACTGTACCGGTAAAACCGGTACGAATGGTCACCCTATCTATATATCTCTATCTCTATATATCTCTATCTCTATATATCTCTATCTCTAGCTCTATATATCTCTATCTCTATATATCTCTATCTCTATCTCTCTATCTCTATCTCTATCTCTATCTCTATCTCTATCTCTATCTCTCTCCTCTCTCTCTCTCTCTCTCTCTCTTCTCTTTCTCTTTCTCTTTCTCTTTCTCTCTCTCTCTCTCTCTCTCTCTCTCTCTCTCTCTCTCTCTCCTCTCTCTCTCTCTCTCTCTCTCTCTCTCTCTCTCTCTCTCTCTCTCTCTCTCTCTCTCTCTCTATATATATATCTTTATATATCTATCTCTCTCTCTCTCTCTCTCTATATATATATATATCTCTATCTCTATGTATCTCTATCTCTATATATCTCTATCTCTATATATCTCTCTCTCTATATCTCTCTCTCTCTATATATCTCCATCTCTATATATCTCTATCTCTATATATCTCTATCTCTATATATCTCTATCTCTATATATCTCTATCTCTATCTCTTCTCTATCTCTATATATCTCTATCTCTATATCTCTATCTCTATATATCTCTTATCTATCTCTATCTCTATATCTCTATCTCTATATATCTCTATCTCTATAATCTCTATCTCTATATATCTCTATCTCTATATATCTCTATCTCTATATATCTTTATCTCTATATATCTCTATCTCTATATCTCTCTATCTCTATCTCTATATATCTCTATATCTCTATCTCTATATATCTCTATCTCTATATCTCTATCTCTATATATCTATATCTCTATATATCTCTATCTCTATATCTCTATATATCTCTATCTCTATATATCTCTATCTCTATCCTATATATCTCTATCTCTATATCTCTATCTCTATATATCTCTATCTCTATATATCTCTATCTCTATATATCTCTATCTCTATATATCTCTATCTCTATATCTTCTATCTCTATATATCTCTATCTCTATATATCTCTATCTCTATATATCTCTATCTCTATATATCTCTATCTCTATATATCTCTATCTCTATATATCTCTATCTCTATATATCTCTATCTCTATATATCTCTATCTCTATATACAGCTAAACCCCGTTATAACGCGGGTCTCGGGGTCCACCCCGAGATCACCGCGTTACTAACGGGGTCGCGAGAAAAAAAAATGGCCGCCGCGCTTTAGCGCATATTCATCCCGCGGGACAGGAGATGGGAGCGGGCATGTCCCTCCGCTCCCCGCTTCCCCCTGTCACCGCGGGACAGGCCGCGGGGCAGGAGATGGGAGCGGGGATGTCTCTCCTGTCCCCGCTTCCCCCTGTCACCTCGGAACAGGCCGCGGGGCAGGAGATGGGAGCGGGGATGTCCCTCCTGTCCCCGCTTCCCCCTGTCACCTCGGGACAGGCCGCGGGGCAGGAGATGGGAGCGGGGATGTCCCTCCTGTCCCCGCTTCACCCTGTCACCGCGGGACAGGCCGCGGGGCAGGAGATGGGAGCGGGGATGTCCCTCCTGTCCCCGCTTCCCCCTGTCACCTCGGGACAGGCCGCGGGGCAGGAGATGGGAGCGGGGATGTCCCTCCTGTCCCCGCTTCACCCTGTCACCGCGGGACAGGCCGCGGGGCAGGAGATGGGAGTGGGGATGTCCCTCAGGTCGCCGCTTACCTCAGAACCATGCTGCCTGCATGGAGGTTGTAGCGGGGGGTTTCTTCTCCCCACCGCTGTCCCCGGTGCTCCCGCTGCCTGCGCGGGAGGAGGGGGGGGAGCGGGTGGTGGTGCTGGTCGCGGCCCGTCTGTGTAGAGTGAGAGAGTGTGTGTGTGTATGGGAGAGAAAGTGTGTGTGTGTATATGGGTGTGTGAGTGTGGGTAAGTGTCTGTGAGTGTGTGTAAGTGTCTGAGTGTGTGTCTGAGTGTGTGTGTAAGTGTGTGTGAGTGTGTGTGTGTCTGTGAGTGTGTAAGTGTGTGTGTGAGTGTGTGTGAGTGTGTGTGAGTGTCTGTGAGTGTCTGTGAGTGTCTGTGAGTGTCTAAGTGTGTGTAAGTGTGTGTGAGTGTGTGTGAGTGTCTGTGAGTGTGTAAGTGTGTGTGAGTGTGTGTGAGTGTGTGTGAGTGTGTGTGAGTGTCTGTGAGTGTCTAAGTGTGTGTAAGTGTGTGTGAGTGTGTGTGAGTGTGTGTGAGTGTCTGTGAGTGTGTAAGTGTGTGTGAGTGTGTGTGAGTGTGTGTGAGTGTGTGTGAGTGTGTGTGAGTGTGTAAGTGTGTGTAAGTGTGTGTGAGTGTGTGTGAGTGTCTAAGTGTGTGTAAGTGTGTGTGTGTGTGTGTGTGTGTGTGTGTGTGTGTGTGTGAGTGTGTGTGAGTGTCTGTAAGTGTGCGTGAGTGTGCGTAAGTGTGTGTGAGTGTGCGTGAGTGTGGTCAGTGTGTGTGCAGTGTGTCAGTGTGAGCAATGAGCAGTGTGTGTGCAGTGTGCAGTGTGTGTGCAGTGTGGCAGTGAGCAATGAGCAGTGTGTGTGCAGTGAGTGTGTGCAGTGTGTCAGTGTGAGCAATGAGCAGTGTGTGTGCAGTGTGCAGTGTGTGTGCAGTGTGGCAGTGTGAGCAATGAGCAGTGTGTGTGCAGTGAGTGTGTGCAGTGTGCAAAAAAAAAAATGTAAAAAAAATTTTTTAAAAAAATTTTTTTTTTTTTTTTTTTTTTTAAAAAACGGGAGCCACGGGAAAACCGCGTTATAACCGAATCGCGGTATAACGAGGCGCGTTATAACGGGGTTTAGCTGTATCTCTATCTCTATATATCTCTATCTCTATATATCCCTATCTCTATCTCTATATATCTCTATCTCTATATATCTCTATCTCTATATCTCTCTCTCTCTCTCTCTCTCTCTATATATATATATATATATATATATATATATATATATATATATATATATATATATATATATCTCTATCTCTCTCTATATATATCTCTATATATCTATCTCTCTCTCTATATATATATGTAGCCCTGGTCTCCAGCAGCTCCTTGAGACCCCCCCTCTCTTGGTGCAGCACGGTCGCGGGTGCCGCCAGAGTCAGCGACGTACCCGACGGCTGCTTCCAAGGGTGGGGGCCGGAGCAGGGAGCAGCGCGTCTTCCTCTGCATGCGGCCGGTTGCCGGGGACGCGATCGGGCCGTCGCTAAGGCCGCGGTCGCGTCGTTAGGGTCCCGACGGCTAGCGAAGAGGGCGCCGCCATTACCCAGTGACTCGCGCATGCGCAGGAAGGATCCTAGAGCTAGGGAGAAGTCGCGTGAGCGTAGGGACAGTCCAGGAAAGGTTGAGGCAGATAGACTGCGCAGGCGCAGGACAAGGCA
The DNA here is from genome assembly GCF_040206685.1 of Ascaphus truei. Classification (NCBI taxonomy): domain Eukaryota; kingdom Metazoa; phylum Chordata; class Amphibia; order Anura; family Ascaphidae; genus Ascaphus; species Ascaphus truei. The sequence goes on from NC_134487.1 coordinate 224,660,653, forward strand.
CAGAAAGCCCGCGAAGCCCTAGCCTATCAGGGAAGGCTCTGAGCAGGGACTACAAGTCCCATGAGCCTCTGTATGCCCCACGTGACACCTGGGAGCCAATAGGGCTGAAGGATGACTTGGAAGGGAGAGATAAGATACATTTCGTGCGCTGGGAACGTCAGTTGGAGCGGGGGAGCTGTGAGGGAAGGAAGGGTGCGGGGAGCGAGTGCAGCTCCTGCACCCAGATAGGTACCGACACCCCAGGTAGGCCCCAACTCCCCACTAGGTTAGTGGGTAAGTGCTGAGGGAGGCTCAAGATAGGGACGCTGCCCTTAGTGTAGTGCTGCCTTGTCAGAGTCACGGCTGTCAGTGCTGTGAGGTCTGACAGGCAGGCACAGTGTTGCGCAGCACGTTGGCTGCCAGCATCCAGTGGGTCACAGCTTGTTGCTGCAGGCGCTGGGACTAGTTAAATAACGGTCAGGACGGGGAAGAGTTAGGGGAGTGGGGTAGGTTATTAACCCCTGTAGGCCCCTAGGAGTTTCCCCCTAAGTCATTACAGGTTGCTGTGCTGTAGGGATGGCCTATAGTATAGCGCGTGTCACGTAGTGCTGTAGGGACAGGCCCTATGTTAGGGATCCTGTCACAGTAGGGTAGATTAGATAGGGACACAGCGGACGCTGCGGTTCTTGCTAAGAGGTTCGGATCCAAGTTGGGGTCCTCAGAGACTGTTTCCAGGTTGGGATCGCCCCTGGCGGTCTGCGTGCAAGAAGTCCGGTTGGGGATCAGATGACGTCATCCTACGACTGATCCTTTGTGAAGTTGTTGCTGATCCGAGCACCGGAGTGCTCGGCAGGTACTATACGGTCATAAGTGCACTAAGGGGCCCTTAGTGTAATTGTGGCTGCGCAGTCACCCATTGCCTCTCTCTGCAAGAGTGCGGAACATTGGGTGGGGTTCTTTGGACACTGGGTGGGATCACCTGGTGTTGGGGAAGTGTCTCCTCGAGAGAGGGACACCTGTTCTGATATGTTTGTATGGTCTTGTGTTATATGCTGTTTCCAGTAAATGGTATTAGTTAATATATATATCACTGTGTGTGAGTATTGATTATTTGTATGTGTCCTGCGAGGAACCACTCCCCCTATGGTGGGAGCCATCGCAGGTGGAGGCGCTGAGTAAGTGGTTACCCCTAGTATATATTGCCCCAGGTTCCCCGTGGCAGAAGCTCAGCCCTCCTGTGAGCCAACAGGTAACGCACCACACCTATGGTAACACCGTATGTTTCTCCGCACCACAGTATAATCTGCGATTGGGGGGGGGGAAACCCGTTACATTTGGAGGCGCTGCTGAAAGAGACTTGGGGTGCCCTGTTCCATTTTTTTTCCAATTGTCCCGTTCCTATTTTTGTCACCATGTTTGTAAAGTCCGGACACGAGGTCCTTGCCTGGGCTTTGAGGCAGTATATGGAACCTGGTGAGGTGGGGGCGGTAGGAGGCCTTCCCGCAAATATACCCGCGGTTGGGGTCCAGTCCTATATGCGTAGAATTCCTGGGTGGCCGTGTGCATGTGTCTTAGATGAAGAACAGGATTCCAAGTCCACATGGAAAACCATACTTTTTGTAGCAATCTCCACTAAGAATATATGCCAGGCGGAGGCACTGTCCGCACTGTTTATGCCCGGGGGCCCGTCTGAGGGGTACCCCCTAATTTATGCAGACCCAGTAAAATGGCGTCTCCCGCCAAAACAGGAGAGCGCACGTGCTGCTGACTGCCAGTCTGCACAGGAAAGTATTGCAACAATCTGTCCGGGTTTGGCGTGAAAATCAGTCCCTCCCCTATGATGTGAGTGACTCCGCGCAGAGCCAGAGCCCCTCCCTTGTAGGACTTGCCCTTCCTTCACATTTCACCAGGGGGAGCAAGCCCTGGGATTTGCAACCATATGTTGATGCAGTAATAGACTCTTTCTTCTCTGAGGATGAGATGAGGTATGAGGATGAGAGAAACTGTCAGGACATACACCACAATGTGTATGTGGCCTGGCGAGCGCATGGGATAGATGGCCTTATGTTAATGTGCCCCTCCCTGCAAGAAGCCTATGACGAGGGAGCCGACATGTCCCAGTTACCGCTAGACTTCAAGACGACTGAGGTAGGCGGAGAACTGGGTGTACAGTGCTTTAGTCCCACCTGTGACTGTCATAGAGGTGCACTGGCGTGGGAGCCCGAATGTGAATGCTGCGGTGTGCGGTTCTTGAAGCCTATTACACCCCAGGCTACGGAGCCAGTTGAGGAAGAAGCGGGGAAGCCTGACCCCCCTGCAAAAGTGAGTGACACTGCTAATCAGTCTGTCCTAATTCCAGAGGCCTCAGTGGACCCGTATGTCCAAACCCATGTTGCAGAACCGGTTCCAGATCCTCTCAAAGGGGATGTCCTAGTGGTAGAGCAGGAACCACCTAAGCCAGCCTAAGCCAGCCAGCTAAGGAGCCAAGCGAACCATTGGCGGAGAAGAGCGCGACCGCAGTGGAGGTACCGGAGCACGCCAGCTTCGTACCAACAACCACTGGCTTTATCGCAGAAGACCCCGGTGACTCCTTGGCGGAGGATCCTATCGTGATATCCTCAGGGGAAGAGGTTGAAGTCCCATCGGTGGCGATGCGCCTACCGGCTGACCACCCCAGCGGTGATATAGAGGAAACAGAGGAATCACAGGGTAAGGTGTATATACCCCCACCTTCTTTTAGTGAGTCCAGCGACCAATCACTTGTGGTTATGCGCCTGCCGGCGGACCACTCTAGTGAAATCAACGAACCAACTATCTCTGCGGATACAGAGCCTGCTGTGGGCCCGTGGGCCCTAGAGGAGGTGTATCCAGATGTTGCGGACCCTGCTGTTGGGCCCGTGTGCCCTACAACGGCCAGTCCGGCCTACTACAGTGGTACCATCGGTCCCAGGCTTGGGATCAGTACCTGTTAACGAAGACAAGGGTGAGTTGACTGCCCCAGGGGTGTTGGGGGTGAGCCTCCAGGTGACCGCGGAGCACGATAGCTCCTTAAGTCTGGTCACCCGGGCGAATGGCTCCCCTCTGCATCGCGTCCTGGCGGAGGTGTCCTCCTTAGAAGGTAGCTGTCCAGTGGTGCGAGTGGACCCCTACCTACCTGACCGTGTTCCAGATGAAGAGAAGCCTTTCGAAAGCCAGCGGAGTGGTGAGGAGCCTACTAACTCCCCACAGGCCCCGATGGAGGTGGCCGTGGAAAATGCTCCAACTAAAGTTCATGCTGAGCCGAAGAACGTAGCTGGACATCCGTGCGTCCTCACCACTGAACCGAGTGTGAGCCCGTGTGCTCCAACCCAAATGGTCCCAGGACTGGGATCCAACGCTCCCGAGTTTCAAGACAGTGAGTGGACTGTCCCTGAAGTGTTGTGGACAGGCCACAAGACAGCCGAGGTGGGAACTGACAGCGTCCCCGAGGACCTGTTGGCCACCGTGAATCACCGCAGTGGTAAGGTATCTACCCTTTACCCCCTGCCAGGTGACACAGAGACTTTGCCGAAAGAGACATGGCCCAATTTTCGCTTCCCAGTGGAAGCCTCGCCAGTATGTAGGGTCAAGGACTGTGTGGCGATGGATGTAGTAAAAATTGCCTCCTTTAAGCCCAAAAAGGAGCGCTACATTCACCATGTAGTGGCCCGCGGAAAAGGTTCTGGCCTCCTGGTCTACCGCATCCATGCCACGGATGACCGGGTAAAGGCCTGGTTAAAAGACATTGTACTCTTCCGTCCACCAGAGGGAGGAATGAGTACGGAACCGATGACTGTTGCCCTTAAGTGTGCTCTCCAAGAGATTCTTCTGGGGGAGGCTCACGGACGCAAAAGTGAGGTACCCCCACATGATCAGTTAGGGGCACCCCACAAAAGGTCTCAGCAAGCAGCTGATACTCAGCTGGCCTCGGGTAGTATTATGGGTGTTGTGTGGGATGCCAAGCCATACCCAGCTCATGTGATGTGTTGTATATTCTATGTACTGCATTTTTATTATATAATGTTTGTGCATGATTATGTCTGCTATCCAAGCGAGGTTGTTGGAGTTTCACCAGGGTGAGAGTGTAGCCCTGGTCTCCAGCAGCTCCTTGAGACCCCCCTCTCTTGGTGCAGCACGGTCGCGGGTGCCACCGGAGTCAGCGACGGACCCAACGGCTGCTTCCAAGGGTGGGGGCTGGAGCAGGGAGCAGCGCGTCTTCCCCTGCATGCGGCCGGTTTCGCGTCGTTAGGGTCCCGGCGGCTATCGAAGAGGGCGCCGCCATTACCCAGTGACTCGCGCATGCGCAGGAAGGATCCTAGAGCTAGGGAGCGTGAGCGTAGGGACAGCCCAGGAAAGGTTGAGGCAGCCCCAGATAGACTGCGCAGGCGCAGGACAAGGCACAGAAAGCCCGCGAAGCCCTAGCCTATCAGGGAAGGCTCTGAGCAGGGACTACAAGTCCCATGAGCCTCTGTATGCCCCACGTGACACCAGGGAGCCAATAGGGCTGAAGGATGACTTGGAAGGGAGAGATAAGATACATTTCGTGCGCTGGGAACGTCAGTTGGAGCGGGGGAGCTGTGAGGGAAGGAAGGGTGCGGGGAGCGAGTGCAGCTCCTGCACCCAGATAGGTACCGACACCCCAGGTAGGCCCCAACTCCCCACTAGGTTAGTGGGTAAGTGCTGAGGGAGGCCCAAGATAGGGACGCTGCCCTTAGTGTAGTGCTGCCTTGTCAGAGTCACGGCTGTCAGTGCTGTGAGGTCTGACAGGCAGGCACAGTGTTGCGCAGCACGTTGGCTGCCAGCATCCAGTGGGTCACAGCTTGTTGCTGCAGGCGCTGGGACTAGTTAAATAACGGTCAGGACGGGGAAGAGTTAGGGGAGTGGGGTAGGTTATAGGCCCCTAGGCGTTTCCCCCTAAGCCATTACAGGTTGCTGTGCTGTAGGGACGGCCTATAGTATAGCGCGTGTCACGTAGTGCTGTAGGGACAGGCCATATGTTAGGGATCCTGTCACAGTAGGGTAGATTAGATAGGGACACATTTTCTTGCTAAGAGGTTCGGATCCAAGTTGGGGTCCTCAGAGACTGTTTCCAGGTTGGGATCGCCCCTGGCGGTCCGCGTGCAAGGAGTCCGGTTGGGGATCAGATGACGTCATCCTACGACTGATCCTTTGTGAAGTTGTTGCTGATCCGAGCACCGGAGTGCTCGGCAGGTACTATACGGTCATAAGTGCACTAACGGGCCCTTAGTGTAATTGTGGCTGCGCAGTCACCCATTGGCTCTCTCTGCAAGAGTGCGGAACATTGGGTGGGGTTCTTTGGTCACTGGGTGGGATCACCTGGTGTTGGGGAAGTGTCCTGCGGGACGTCGCAGTAAGTGTCTCCTCGAGAAAGGGACACCTGTTCTGATATGTTTGTATGGTCTTGTGTTATATGCTGTTTCCAGTAAATGGTATTAGTTAATATATATATCACTGTGTGTGAGTATTGATTATTTGTATGTGTCCTGCGAGGAACCACTCCCCTTATGGTGGGAGCCATCGCAGGTGGAGGCGCTGAATTGAGTAAGTGGTTACCCCTAGTATATATTGCCCAAGTTCCCCGTGGCAGAAGCTCAGCCCTCCTGTGAGCCAACAGGTAACGCACCACACCTATGGTAACACCGTATGTTTCTCCGCACCCACAGTATAATCTGCGATTGGGGGGGGGGGGGGGGGGGAACCCGTTACATATATATCTCTCTATCTCATATATATCTCTCTATATAGATATATATATATATCTCTCTATCTCTAT